>NW_024114093.1:0-9255 GCF_003073215.2 Triticum urartu
AAGTAACGTAAAACAGGAAAATGTATGCTAGTGATTCGTGCATCGGAAACCTTCCTAGTTTCCCTACAGTGATAGTATTATAAACCCTCCACATCATCATGATGTGGTTCTTCTGTCTTGCCCTCAAAAGGGACTAAACAAATCCGACAAGAAATCATAAAGTGACATCTCCTTATGCTCATCATATAAATGAAACTCCACCGTAGGTGGTGAGTTCCTAGAATGAAAATGAAAGTTTTGCACAAAGGTATTTGTGAGTAAGAGATACTGATCGCATTGGTCGTGGAGGAAAGCGGTGAGGCCTGCATTATGAGCCAACTCATGAAAATCTTCATAAATCCCGGCTGCTCTCAAGAAATCCTCGGAAGGCCATTCACACGCCCGAACCTCCGCGGTGCGCGGCAAATTATACTTAGGCTTCGGTGCCTTTTCCTTCGAGCTTTGGCTCGATGAGCCCCTCAATAATCTCCTCATCATTTTCTGAAAAATTCTGAAATTTTTAGTAACTTCAAAATAAAAGTAAACCAAACTCAATAATATTGATAGCAACTACTCCTACAAGTGCCTAGGGCCTATATCATGCATCAAAACTACTTTTGACCATATAAATTTGACATGCAAGCTCAAGAACAGGGTCACCTAAGCAGCAAAAATTTGCAATGAATAAAGCACTAGAACAAAAACTAATTGGACCAATGGAGGAGTCACATACCAAGGAACAATCTCCCCAAGCAGTTTTGTGAGAGGTGCTTTGAGCAAGGAGATCGAAAATGGCAGCAAAGAGGGCTGGAACTCGTGCTTGAGTTGGTTTTTCGTGTTTGTGGGAGGAAGAAGAAGAGGATGGGTGCATGAATAAGTGGAGGAGGGCCACCGTGTGCCCACGAGGCAGGGTGGTTGGCCCCCTGGTGTGTTCTTGTTTCCATAAATCCTCAAATATTCTATAAAAATCATATTTAATTTTCAGGGCATTTGGAGAACTTTTATTTTCGAGGTATTTTTATATTGCACGAATAATCAGATAACAGACAGAAAATTATTTATTTTTACTTTATTTCAACTAAATAACAGAAAGTATAGAGAGGTACAAAAGGTTGTGCTTCTAGTTTCATCCATCTCATGCTCATCAAAAGGAATCCACTAACAAGGTTGATCAAATCTTGTTAACAAACTCATTCCGATTAACATGAAACCGGAGAAATTTCGAATAACACTAGGTTACCTCAACGGGGATATGCATGTCCCCAATAATAAGTATATCATATTTCTCCTTGACAATAGGAAGAGGAAATTCAAAACCTCCAAATATAATCGATGGAATTTTTTCGATAGAATTGATACTATGAACTTGAGGTTGTTTCCTCGGAAAGTGTACCGTATGCTCATTACCATTAACATGAAAAGTGACATTGCCTTTGTTGCAATCAATAACAGCCCCTGCAGTATTAAGAAAAGGTCTTCCAAGAATAATAGACATACTATCAGTCCTCGGGAATATCAAGAATAACAAAGTCCGTTAAAATAGTAACGTTTGCAACCACAACAGGCACATCCTCACAAATACCGACAGGTATAGCAGTTGATTTATCAGCCATTTGCAAAGATATTTCAGTAGGTGTCAACTTATTCAAATCAAGTCTACGATATAAAGAGAGAGGCATAACACTAACACCGGCTCCAAGATCACATAAAGCAGTTTTAACATAGTTTCTTTTAATGGAGCATGGTATAGTAGGTACTCCTGGATCTCCAAGTTTCTTTGGTATTCCACCCTTAAAAGTATAATTAGCAAGCATGGTGGAAATTTCAGCTTCCGGTATCTTTCTTTTATTTGTAATAATATCTTTCATGTACTTAGCATAAGGATTGGTTTTGAGCATATCAGTTAATCGCATACGTAAAAAGATAGGTCTAATCATTTCAGCAAAGTGCTCAAAATCCTCATCATCCTTTTTCTTGGATGGTTTGGGAGGAAAAGGCATGGGTTTCTGAACCCAAGGCTCTCTTTCTTTACCATGTTTCCTAGCAACAAAGTCTTTCTTATCATAACGTTGATTCTTTGATTGTGGGTTATCAAGATCAACAGCAGGTTCAATTTCTACATCATTATCATTACTAGTTTGAGCATTATTATGAACATATCATTAACATTTTCATTAGGTTCATGTTCATTTCCAGATTGTTTTTCAACATCAGATATAGAGATATCATTTGGATTATTAGGTGGTTCAGCAATAGGTTCACTAGAAGTTTGCACAGTTCTATCATTTTTCTTTTTTCTTCCTTTTTGAAGAACTAGGTGCATCAATTTTATTTCTCTGAGAATCTTGCTCAATTCTCTTAGGGTGGCCTTCAGGATACAAAGGTTCCTGAGTCATTCTACCAGTTCTAGTAGCCACTTTAACAGCATAATTATTTTTCTTACTATTCATCTCATTGAGCAATTCCTTTTGAGCTTTAAGTACTTGTTCTACTTGAGTGGTAACCATAGAAGCATGTTTGCTAACAAGTTTAAGTTCACCTCTAATATTAGCCATATAATCACCCAAGTATTTAATCATATCAGCATCTTGTTTTAATTGTCTACCAAAATAATCATTGAAGTCTTCTTGTTTAATCATAAAATTATCAAACTCATCCAAGCATTGACTAGCAATTTTTGCAGGAGGGATCTCAGCTTTATCATATCTATAGAGAGAATTTACCTTTACTACCTGTGTTCGGGTTATCGGGTCTGGAGGTTCTTCAATAAATAAAGGATTAAGATCATATGTTTCTTCAATAGGCGGTAAATTAAGACCATGTATTTCTTCAATAGGAGGTAAATTCTTAACATCTTCAGCTTTAATACCTTTTTCTTTCATAGATTTCTTTGCCTCTTGCATATCTTCGGACTGAGAAATAGAATCACCTCTCTTCTTCGGAGTTGGTTTAGGAATAGGATCATTAATTGGAGCAGGAGCTGGCTCAGGAGCTGGCTCAGGAGGTGCCCAATTATTTTCATTTGTCAACATATTATTCAATAAGATTTCAGCTTCATCCGGTGTTCTTTCCCTGAAAAGAGAACCAGCACAACTATCCAGGTAATCTCTGGAAGCATCGGTTAGTCCATTATAAAAGATATCAAGTATTTCATTTTTCTTAAGAGGATGATCAGGCAAAGCATTAAGTAACTTGAGAAGCCTCCCCCAAGCTTGTGGGAGACTCTCTTCTTTAATTTGCACAAAGTTGTATATTTCCTTTAAAGCAGCTTGTTTCTTATGAGCAGGGAAATATTTAGCAGAGAAGTAATAGATCATATCCTGGGGACTACGCACACAACCAGGATCAAGAGAATTAAACCATATCTTAGCATCACCCTTTAATGAGAACGGAAATATTTTAAGGATATAAAAGTAGCGAGATCTCTCATCATTAGTGAACAGGGTGGCTATATCATTTAATTTAGTAAGATGTGCTACAACAGTTTCAGATTCATAGCCATGAAAAGGATCAGATTCAACAAAGTAATTATATCAGGATCAACAGAGAATTCATAATCCTTATCAGTAACACAGATAGGTGAAGTAGCAAAAGCAGGGTCAGGTCTCATCCTAGCATTTAGAGATTGCTTATTCCATTTAGCTAATAACCTTTTGAGTTCATATCTATCTTTGCAAGCTAAAATAGCTAAAGAAGCTTCTTGATCAAATAAATAACCCTCAGGAATAACAAGTGATTCTTCATCATCACTTTCATCATATAATCAGATTCAATATTTTCAATCTCTCTAGCCCTAGCAAGTCGTTCCATTCCAAGAAAATCACTAAGTGGCATAGTAGTATCAGGCATAGAGGTAGTTTCATCATAAGTATCATGTATAGCAGAAGTAGCATCATCAATAACATGCGACATATCAGAACGAATAGCAGAAGCAGGTTTAGGTGTCGCAAGCTTACTTCAAAACAGAAGGTGAATCAAGTGCAGAGCTAGATGGCAGTTCCTTACCTCCCCTCGTAGTTGAGGGATAGATCTTGGTTTTTGGATCTCTCAAGTTCTTCATAGTGATCAGCAGATATAAATCCCAAGTGACTCAAAGAATAGAGCTATGCTCCCCGGCAACGGCGCCAGAAATAGTCTTGATAACCCACAAGTATAGGGGATCGCAACAGTCTTTCGAGGGGGTAGAGTATTCAACCCAAATTTATTGATTCGACACAAGGGGAGCCAAAGAATATTCTCAAGTATTAGCAGCTGAGTTGTCAATTCAACCACACCTGGAAACTTAGTATCTGCAGCAAAGTGTTTAGTAGCAAAGTAATATGATAGTGATGGTAACGTTAACAAAAGAGTAATGACAGCAAAGTAATGTTTTTGGTATTTTGTAGTGATTCTAACAATAGCAACGGGAAAGTAAATAAGCGTAAACCAGTATATGGAGAGCTCGTAGGCATCGGATCAATGATGGATAATTACGCCGGATGTAGTTCATCATGTAACAGACATAACATAGGGTGACACAGAATAGCTCCAGTTCATTGATGTAATGTAGGCATGTATTCGGAATATAGTCATACATGCTTATGGAAAAGAACTTGCATGACATCTTTTGTCCTACCCTCCCGTGGCAGCGGGGTCCTAATGGAAACTAAGGGATATTAAGGCCTCCTTTTAATAGAGAACCGGAACAAAGCATTAGCACATAGTGAATACATGAACTCCTCAAACTATGGTCATCACCGGTAAGTATCCCGATTATTGTCACTTCGGGGTTAACGGATCATAACACATAATAGGTGACTATAGACTTGCAAGATAGGATCTAGAACTCTCATATATTGATGAAAACATAATAGGTTCAGATCTGAAATCATGGCACTCGGGCCCTAGTGACAAGCATTAAGCATAGCAAAGTCATAGCAACATCAATCTCAGAACATAGTGGATACTAGGGATCAAACCCTAACAAAACTAACTCGATTACATGGTGAATCTCATCCAACCCATCACCGTCCAGCAAGCCTACGATGGAATTACTCACGCACGGTGGTGAGCATCATGAAATTGGTGATGGAGGATGGTTGATGATGACGACGAGCGACGAATCCCCCTCTCCGGAGCCCTCGAAAGGACTCCAGATCAGCCCTCCCGAGAGGTTTTAGGGCTTGGCGGCAGCTCCGTATCATAAAACGCGATGATTTCTTCTCTCTTACTTTTTTCTCCTCGAAAGCATTTATATAGAGTTGGAGTTGGAGTAGGGAGGTCTCCAGGGGGGCCACGAGGTAGGGGGCGCGCCCTAGGGGGGGGCGCCCCCCACCCTCAGTGAGAAGGGTGTGGGCCCCCTGGTCTTCATCTTTGGCGAGGATTTTTTATTATTTATTGTAAGATATTCCATGGAGTTTCAGGTCATTCCGAGAACTTTTGTTTTGTGCAACATAAAACAACATCATGGCAATTCTGCTGAAAACAGTGTCAGTCCGAGTTAGTTCCATTCAAATCATACGAGTTAGAGTCCAAAACAAGGGCAAAAGTGTTTGGAAAAGTAGATACGACGGAGACGTATTAGCGTACCGCAAAACGGAGGAAACGGACCTCCTACGGTCGAAACGGGGTCCTGTAGATCGGGAGGGGTGTGTCGTACCGCAAAACGGAGGAAATGAACTTGTGTTGGAGCACTACGGTCGAAACGGGGGTCCTGTTCATCGGGAGGGGTGTGGCGTACCGCAAAACGGGACTCCACGGGATATTGTTCATCTCCACCGTCGACCTCCTCCAGCCTCCACGGGCTCCTGTTCATCCACCGTCGACCTCCTCCAACCTCCACCTACGACTGTTCATCCACCTGCTCTTGTTCATCCAGCTTCCACTGTGCGCTCCTCCACCGGCTACTGTTCAACCAGCCCTCTCCGCAGGGTCCTATTCAACCACCCCTCCAAGGGCTACTGTTCATCCAGCCCTCCACCGGCTACTGTTCAACCAGCCCTCCACGGGGTCCTGTACATCCAGCCTTCCACGGGGTCTTGTATATCCAGGCCTCCACGGGGTCCTGTTCATCACTACTAGGGAAAAGCCTATACACAGAATTTTACCAGTAGCGCTGTACAAAATCAAGCGCTGCTGCTACTTAGTAGCAGCGCGCGTAAATAAACCGCGCTACTGCTATGACTTTAGCAGTAGCGCGTACTAGCGAAAAGCGCTGCTGCTACGTTTGAACTGGGCGCACATGGCTAGCCCAACCTAGCAGTAGCGCGTATAATGGCCCAGCGCTACTGCTAATCTCCTTAGCTGCAGCGTGTATTCCAGAACGCGCTGTAGCTAACGTAGCAGTAGCGCCCTTTCTGGAACGCGCTACTGGTACTTCTGACTTAACCACGCGGTTCGTCCTTCCCCACGGCCACTTCATCCCCCAAATCAACTCCACTCTCGCCGCCGCCGTCGCCCCTCGGCCGCCGCGCGCTCTCCCCACGCCGCCCCCGACCCCAGATTCAACGCCGGCCCCGCCCCCGACCTCAACGCCGCCCGGGACCCCCCGACCCCGACCTCAACGCCGCCCCGGACGCCGCCCCCCCCCCCGACCTCAACGCCGCCCCGGAGCCCCGACCACGACCTCGACGCCGCCTGCCCCTCCCTCGTCGCAGGCACCCGAGGTGAGCACGCCTGCTCCTCCCTCTCCCCTACCTCTGCCTAGGGTTTCTACCTCCATCAAATTAGTTAGGGTTTCTACCACTTTCCACCCCTATAGGTTCATCAAATTAGATGGTAATTAGGGCAGTAGTTCTTAGGTACTAATTAGTTAGTAAGAACTAGGTACTAATTAGGTACTAGAATATTTTTATTTATAGTAAGTTTATTTTTAGTAAGAACTAGTTGAATTAATAGAACTAGTTAGTAAGAACTTGTTGCTATTTTTTTAGTTAAAGCAATTTTCCCGCATCGACGTGGACGATGCCTATCCCGCATCCTCGTCGTCGAGTCGGCGGAGGACGACACCTGCTTGACCAGATGGGCCATGTCCGGGACTGGGCTCCGCCGGGGTGGTACTGGGAGGCGCTACCTACCGGGGGGCGCAGGTTGGTGAGGAGCCAGCCTGTCGTTGACCCGAACCTTCTTTGGTGGCGGTCGCGTGGGCCAGTGACGGTCCAGAGGCTCGAGGACTCCGCGGAGGTGGTGCGTCACCGTGTCAGTGAGGAGGACGCGCACGTCCGTCGCTACTTGTTTGCGTTGGAGCACAGGTTCTCCAATACCTGGCAGGTTCTCCAGGGATCTCACTGGAGCTATGATCCCGTGATGGTTCCTTCTCTGTGGGTGTCCACCGCCCGCGCCGATACCCGTCGTGTGCTAGGGTTTTAGTTGTACTAGTGATGTTATATGTATGACACTATTCGGGATGTATTAGTGATAATATTCGACGATGTACGGACGCATGAGATGATTTACTTTTGCTTATTGAATGCATGCTAATTTGAGTCTTATAAGATATTTTGAAATGTATATCTTGTGTTGCTCAATATCCAAGTGGCCGGTCATGTTTGCAGGTTACACCTCCGAGTGGCCTATGTTTTGCCGGAGTGTTGATTCATTTCCGTTCCGGCAAATTTCAGGCGCTCGATATATCCTATTTTAGCAAAGGTCATGCCGGATTTTTCCGTGAATTTTGGCATGACTTTTGCCAGAATATGTAGGAAATATCGAGTGCCCCGGATTTGTGTGTTGAGTATCCTGGTAGTTGTCTTTTATCGATTTTCAATTAATGTTTTAACTATGAACATAGGAAATGTCTGACGACAAAAAGGATTTCGGTATTTGCAAATACTGCGAAGACGAGCGCGGCCTGTGCGACGGAATCTTCCTAGATGATGATAGGCGCTTCAGCATCAAGCTGGACGAGAACTTCGAAGTGGATACAGTAAGTCACAACGACAAGTCTTTTTTCGTAATTAAGCATGACATCTGCTTCATTTGCTTCAACTTATATTTTTTTACTATTCTACTAGCGTATCCCCTGCCATGCAAGAGTTTTTGTATTGGATAAGATAGGTTTCAGTCATACTATGGAGGTAAAGAAAGTTTATTTGAAGACCGAGCATGGTTATATTTTCCACACAAAATTATACAATTCAGACGACTACACCTATTTTGGATGCAAAACATGGCGAGCACTATGCAAGACTTATGCATTTGAGCCTGATATGGTTATCACCTTTGATATTCGTCCGGAAGATGATATTGAAGGTAATACCGACATCTGGGTCGATGTGCAGACGCCTCCAGTTACACCAAAATGTAAGTTTCTCAACCATATTTATGTCTTTGATATTGTTTATTCAAAAATAGTTGACAACTAATTTGTATTGTCAGCTTATTTCGGTGCAAGCAAACATGTCCAGCGCTTGGTAGACAGGACCTACTACTGTCCCGGGGCTGAACTAAACTGCGAGGAGCTAAGTCATTATGTTTCATGGCTTGAGGATCTTGATACCGTCAAGACAAATTTTCTTCCTGGACTTAGAAATCTTAGTACTGAAAACGTGCGACCAATAGTGTTCGTCATGAACTACGGTCACATCTATTTAGGAAGGATGGTAAGATTTTTACTATTTGTCCTCAGTGCATCTTTTCCATACATTATTTGTGAAGCTAAACTTCATTGCTAAGTATGTGACCATACGATGTTCTTCAACAGGGACTCCCGATGAATGTTGTGCCTTATGGGATCGAGACTAAAGGTACCATGAGTATTATTAGCTTACGGCCAAGATATCCTACATGTTACTTTAGTGCATTCAAGATCAGCGATGAATGCTTAATAGTGCAAGACTGGACCAGATATGTGATGGGGGAGCGCAGACAAGTACTAGGGGGCAGCAAACAGATGTGCTACCCAAAATTAGGAGACAGGTTCATCTGCATGCTCCAACTTGATCAAGGAGGAGAGCTACACATGTTTTATGTTGTTTTACCTAAGAGAGAGCAGCAGGAGTGATTAGCTAGAAATGAGTTTGAGGATGATGATGTGCTACACTATTACTATGATGATAAAATAGCTAGTGTTGGTGGTAATGACTGATGATTATTATTAGCTAGTGTTAGTGGTGATTAAATAAATATTGTTGGTGCTAATGATTATGATGATGATTAAATAGCTTGTGCTGGCGGATTAGATTCAAGTGGAGGCAACATGTGGTGCACATCGAAAGTACTACTAGTCCAAACTAGATCAAGTTTGGATTAGTAGTATACTTTTGACATGCACCACATATTGCCTCCACTTGAACCTAA
>NW_024114094.1:0-25505 GCF_003073215.2 Triticum urartu
AACCGGAGTATGCGTCGAGGAAGCACAATGAGTCGTGTCCTGCGGTAGCGTCGATAATTTGATCGATGCGAGGGAGGGGGAAGGGATCCTTTGGGCAAGCCTTATTAAGGTCCTTGAAGTCGACGCATAGGCGCCAGGATTTGTCCTTCTTTGGTACCATCACCAGGTTTGCTAGCCAGTCCGGATTTTATTTCTCTAATGAATCCGGCCTCCAGTAACTTGGCTAGCTCCTCTCCCATGGCTTGTCGCTTAGGTTCGGAGAAACACGAAGAGTCTGCTTGACCGGCTTGAATCCTTTTAGAATGTTAAGGCTATGCTCGGCCAGCCTGCATGGGATTCCTGGCATGTCTGAAGGATGCCAGGCGAATATGTCCCAATTCTCGCGCAGGAACTCCCGTAGTGCGGCGTCTACGGCGGGGTTTAACTGTGCCCCCAATGGATGCTGTTTTTGTGGGGTCCGTTGGATGGACTTGGAATTTGACTATTTCATCCGCTGGTTTAAAGGAGGTGGACTTGGATCTTTTGTCTAGTATCACGTCATCCCTGTCCACTGTGGAGCGCAGCGCGGTTAACTCCTCCGCCACAAGGGCTTCGGATAATGCCTCGAGGGCCAGTGCGGCTGTTTTGTTCTCGGCGCGGAGTGCTATGTCCGGATCACTAGCTAGAGTGATGATTCCATTGGGTCCGGGCATTTTGAGCTTCATGTACCCGTAATGGGGTATGGCTTGAAAAATCGTGAATGCCTCCCGCCCTAGAAGGGCGTGGTATCCGCTACTGAACGGGGCCACTTGGAATGTAATTTCTTCGGACCTGTAATTCTCTGGAGTGCCGAATACCACATCTAAGTGTGATTTTCCCAGCGCAACGTGCCTCCCGACTAGGGATGATTCCTCGGAAGGTCGTGCTGCTTTGCTCAATACGGTTGCTGTCTATTTCCATTTTTTGAAGAGTCTCCTCATAAATGAGGTTTAATCCGCTGCCGCCGTCCATGAGCACTTTAGTGAGCCGAAAAGCCGTCCACAATTGGACTGAGGACCAAAGCGGCTGGTGCTCGGGCTGTTCGGAATTTAGGTTCGTCACTGGCATTGAAGTAATGGCCGTGTCGCTCCATGGATTTATTGCTGGCTACGTGGCAGACTTCGGCAAGGCTGCGGAGTGCTCGCTTACGCCTATTATTTGAGGCGAAGGTCTCGAAGACTGTTAATACTGTATTGTTATCCACGGGATGGTGCTCTCAGGTGTTTTGGATGAGGAGATCCTCACCGCTCTTGGCTACCTACCGGAGTACCCAACATGCTCTAAGGCTGTGTGTTGGTATGGTATCTGCTGTACTATGAATTTTATAGGGCCTGTTAAGCCATCCCTCCAATACAGTTCCACGCCCTGTAGTGGGCTTTTGCTTCTTTCTAATTGAGTCGGGCGACTTATGAGAGTGCACCCTTTTAGTTCGGACTAGGGGTTTTGTCAGAGCCGGATTATCCCAAAATTTTGTTTGGGTTTTCCAGGCGCTTTCCATCGCGCAGTACTTCCGTACTATGGCCGCCAAGTCAGCGAAGTGTGCTATGTCACGGTGACTTATAGCGTTGAGGATTCCCTTGTCCGTGCAATTGTTGCAAAAGAACGAAATTGCGTCTTCCTCGCGATAGTCCTTGACCTTGTTCATTACAAGGAGGAATCTGGCCCAATAGTGATGTACTGTCTCTTGGGGCTCTTGCCTAATGTGGGAAAGATCGTTTGTATCTGGGTGGGTGGGTGGATTTAAGTCCGGACCTTGACCCGATCTGAGACCCCGGGGTGGGGGAGTTTCTGATCTTGGAAGTTCGGCTTCCGGGATGTTGCCCCGCAGGTTCGGCATGCAGCCTGATTCTAGGTTCAGGGTTAGGGCGATGTCCTCCCGTGGGCGGGTATCCGGCTCGGAGAGCTCGGGAATCCGGACATAGTTCGTCCTCAGGATAGAGGGAGAAACCGCCAGTTTGCTCCTCCACCACCGCTATCTGATGGGTGACCGGCGGAGAGTTAATCTCCCTTTGGTCGGGTTTAAGCCCGATCCGATCGTAGTCCGTAGCGACTCCCAGAGCGGCGATGCGATCCAAGAGCTCGTTCAAAGAGGAGAGCTCCATTGGATCCATCTGCTCGGCGAATTTTGAGCCGATGTGGAGGCTATTTTCGATGACCCGAGAAGTCATCGTCGGCGCAGCGGCCGAGCGGGCGGTCATGACGAAGCCGCCTAGTCGGAGAGTTTGGCCTACAGCCAGGGCTCCCCCAGAGGTGATGTTGTCCTTGACAACGAGACGAGCCATCCCTCCTTATGATGACGACACAGTGGAACTCTCAATGAAAGCACCAATGTCGGTGTCAAAACCGGCGGATCTCGGGTAGGGGGTCCCGAACTGTGCGTCTAAGGCGGATGGTAACAGGAGGCAGGGGACACGATGTTTACCCAGGTTCGGGCCCTCTTGAAGAGGTAATACCCTACGTCCTGCTTGATTGTTCTTGATGATATGAGTATTACAAGAGTTGATCTACCACGAGATCGTAGAGGCTAAACCCTAGAAGCTAGCCTATGGTATGATTGTATGTTGTCCTATGGACTAAACCCTCCGGTTTATATAGACACCGGAGGGGGCTAGGGTTACACAGAGTCGGTTACAAGGGAGGAGATCTACATATCCGTATTGCCTAGCTTGCCTTCCACGCCAAGGAGAGTCCCATCCGGACACGGGACGAAGTCTTCAATCTTGTATCTTCATAGTCCAATACGGCCAAAGGATATAGTCCGGCTGTCCGGAGACCCCCTAATCCAGGACTCCCTCACCTGTAAAGTGCTTTTTCCTCAGCCTTAGACCCCTGCATGTTAAATAGTCCGGGTAGTGGCGTTATAATATCTGAAAGATTGTGTTTGACGTGTCAATCAGATTCTAGTGAACATAGTCTGTATTCAGTATTTGCTTTTTCTAAGAACTGAATTTTGCCTTCGGTTGTTTCACGCACGCACCTCGGCACAAATTGCCAGGGGCTCGATATGGCAACATATGAGTTGCCGACAAGTCCGAACAGCTTTATAGCATACTTCGGCGTCACGAGTTTGGCCTTATATGCATCAGCTCGAATCATGTCTTTGGTCAATAGTTGGGTTGCCCGGCTCCTGTGCTTACTACCTTACGTTCCGCCCTATCGGCTAAGGTAGTAAAGGGAGAACTACTGCGATTGTGTTTCCGGTTCATCTGGTCAAGCACCTCAGTAGAGAAAGCCGAAAACTGACTGTCATGATGCGGCGAGAGCTAGTCAACCACTCGATGACTTATCAGAATCTTTCGCGATTCCTTCCGTATTACACGAAGGACCATTCTTCTGGTCACCTATGTAACGCACCGTATTCGGATAACCGCGTACATACCAGGGGCTATATCGTAGACCCACCGTCAAACTCCTATGGCTAAGTGAAAGTGTTAAAGCCCTATAGTCCGATTGCCTAGTTCGCCGCATGACACCTCCTTCATGGACCAAGACGTTGGTCAAGAGTGATCAAGTGCTTTTACGAACACCCCCGTATTATATGCGAGGGGGCTGAAGCGACGACTGGAAACTTTCAGATTATACAAAAAACGGCCGCACAGGAGGAACCAAAACTTTCAGGCAAAAAGCATAGCCTATAATATATCATAATATTGTTTTTACAATTTCGGTACAATCACTCGAATATCATATCCTTCGAGCACTGACCCTCTATCAAGCGGGCGCCCTCAAGGACATCCTCAAAATAATGCTCCTGGCGTGTGATGGTCCTTGCCCCCGGGTGGACTCTTTGCTGCAATATCGGTGGCCTTCATCTTCGCCCAGTACGTCTTGACGCGGGCAAGGGCCATCCGTGCACCTTCAATGCACGTTGACCGCTTAACGGCGTCGATACGCGCACCGCATCAACAAGTGCACCAAACCGAAATAACTATTCGGAATTGGCTCAGTCGGCCACAGCCGGACCACGACGTCCTTCATGGCAGATCCGATATTTTGTGGAGCTCGGCCCACTGGGCCATCTGTTCATTCAGCAACAGCAGACGCTTTGGCATGCTGAATTCCGACCAGAAAAGCTTCTCCGTTGCATGTCCTTCTTGCGCTTGGTAAAACTGCGCCGCATCAGAGACACTCTTCGGCAAGTCCAAGAATGCATCTGGAGAACTCCACATTTGATTAAGCGGGGCATACTTCGGATCACCAAATTTAGTTTGTAATAAGAAGGGCTTACCGGCCGCTATCTCCCCAGCTTGTCAGATCTTCTCCCGAGCCGCTCTGGACTCGGACCGTGCTTCTCTGGCCTCTTGTAAGGCCTTGTCAAGATCGTCCATTTTGACTTTGTTATCCTTCTCGAGGAATTCACATCGGACAGTGGCATCGTTTAGCTCGCACGCCATGGTAGATATTCTCTCCTCGCACTGGCGCCGAGCAGTCTGTTCAGCTTTTAACTCAGCAGCTGCCTTCTTGGCAACCGCATTACTCATCCTGGCTTGCTCCTTGGCCCGGACGAGCTCAACCCGCAGGGCCTCAACCGCGGCAGCACTATCTGCAGTTATGCATATCTTAGTATATAATTCTCAGCTTCGTGCTCATATTATTATACATACATATACTACCGCCCCAAAACATACCTTGCGCCTCGTCGAGTCGCCTGTTAATAAGCGTGATGTCGTCATCTGCCACATCAAGCTTCTGCTTCAGGCCTGCAACCTCTGTGGCATGGGCAGTCGCCATGGATGAAGCAGCATGTGTTCCAATTAATTGGATTATTTCCTGGGAATATCATTTTTGATCCTCTGATCGCCTCCCTTTGGACGCCAACCAGAGTCTTAGGGGCTACTACCTATACACATGTGCATTTTGCACGAAGAGTGCAATTGAAGATATTACATTGCATACCTCGAAGCCTCTTAGCTGGCCCGTAAAGGCTTCATTCAATCCGCTTCTCATAGACAGAATCCTCTCAACTACCGTACCCATTAAGGTACGATGTTCCTTTGAAAGGGACACATATTGCAACATGTCCATCAATGTATCCGGCGCCTCCCGATTCCGGGAAGCCGATGCGGGAGTACGGACTCCCTTCAAAGGGATATGTTTACTCGACCCTAGAGTTGTCTCCGGCTATAAACCGGATAGTCCGGGGCCTTTATTGTTGGTCCCCGAAGGGGCTGCACACCCCGGACCCTGGACTACCGAAGTATCGCGTGGTCTTCATTGTCCCTTGCACCCCTTGTTGATCGGGAGGGATCCTCCGGGACGACACCTCGAAGTCGTCTGCCCTATTGGGCGAGAAGGTTTGTGGAGGCGTCTCGCTTTCCATCATCTCTGGAAGAAGATCCCCGGAGGAGGAGGACTATTGAGGAAGACTGTGTGCCGGACTGCAAACATGTATTTTAAAATGTTATCCTTGTAAGCGGAAAGGAATGGGATATGTTCAGGACACCCTTGTTCACTTACGATTCGGCTAAGGGCTTGTCTTACGGAGGAACTGCGCGAGACGTCGTCTTCCGAACCCGAACTGCTTGACGGGGACATCTTCCCTCGCTTGGAAGCCTTTACCTCCAATCTTCGGAGGCGGTCCTTTTCCTCCCATCGGGGGAAGGGTTGTCAGCCTCTCCTTCCCTTTTGTCTTCGGAAGAGGGAGTTCCAATCTCCCCGGACATGGTGTCTGGTGTACCTTTAGAATGGAGGCCACCTTTGGCCTTCTTGCTGTCCTCCTTGTCCTCCTTCACCGGCACTTGATATGGTGTCGGAGCCAGCATCCTTGTTAACACAGGATCGGCTGAGTCTTCGGGAAGAGGGGTCGAACACCTAATTCGTTTTGTCTTCATTACCCAGCCCTGTTCGAAGAGGGTTTTTTCAGTACTACGGGATATTTAACTAAGCTGTCTTCGGGAGTCGGGTGCTTACTGAGGTATCCGGACGGTTGCATTCGAGGCCAATGTCTTCGGTGGTATCCGGCCACTGCTTTCGTGTCCCAAAGAACAACTTCCACATTCCTCTGTGCGTCGTGCCTAAGAAGTGCTGAAGGGTCCGTGGTCCTTCCGGCTTGAACTTCCACATGCGGAGGGGCCGTCGCTGGCACAGCAGGACTCGGCGGACTAGCATTACCTGGATTACGTTGATGAGGTTGGTGTCCTTTTCGAGGAGGCTCCGGATGCGGCTTTGTAGCGTCTGCACTTCATCAATTGATCCCCAGTCCAGCCCCTTATTAATCCATGATGCGAGCTATAATGGAGGGCTAGATCGGAACGCCGGTGTAGCTGCCCACTTGGTACCACGGGGTTCGGTGATGTAAAACCACTCCCGCTGCCATAGGTTGGAAGCTTCCGTGAAAGAGCCTTTGGGCCAAAAAACATTGGTGAGCTTGTTCACCGTAGCACCACCACACTCTATTTGCTTCCCCTCGATTACCTTCGGCTTCACATTAAAGGTCTTGAGCCATAAACGGAAGTGTGGGGGAATGCGGAGAAAGGCGTCGCACATGACAATAAACGCCGAGATGTGAAGAAAGGAGTCCAGAGCTAGATCGTGAAAATCTAGCCCGTAATAGAACATGAGTCCGCGAATGAAGGGATGGAGAGCGAACCCTAGACCCCAGAGGAAGTGGGAGATGAATACGACCCTCTCGCTGAATCTGGGAGTAGGAATGATATGTCCTTTAGCAGGGATCCTATGGGGGATTTCCGCGGTTAGGTATCTTGCCGCCCAGAGCTTCATGATATCCTCCTTTGTGACAGAGGAGGCCACCCACCGACCTTGAGGGCTGGGTCCGAACATGACTGGGAGGCTCGGAACAATTAAGTTGAAACCTGGGTGCTGGAACTTGAGGTTGGAAAGGTTGAGGAAGAGGTAGGCGCGGAGGAGAAAGACGGGTCTATGCCCCTTTATAAAGGCGATGAATATCAAATGCCTCCTCATGGGCCTTAAAGCCTGCCTATTCCCTAGGGATCATGCCAACAGAACTGTTGGGTTATCCATGCCCATATTAATGAGAATCCCGTAATAAGGGGACACGATCTCTGCTTCGACAAGACGTGCCAATAAAACCACATCTTAAAACATGGAGCGGGAGGCTAAAAAATGGTTCGAAATAATGGCCGGGCTGGGACGTTGCTACCTCTTGAGCACTTGCGTTGGTTTTCCCTTGAAGAGGAAAGGGTGATGCAGCAAAGTAGCGTAAGTATTTCCCTCAGTTTTTGAGAACCAAGGTATCAATCCAGTAGGAGGCTACGCGCGAGTCCCTCGCACCTGCACAAAACAAATAAATCCTCGCAACCAACACGATAAGGGGTTGTCAATCCCTACACGGTCACTTACGAGAGTGAGATCTGATAGATATGATAAGATAATATTTTTGGTATTTTTATGATAAAGATGCAAAGTAAAATAAAAGGCAATGAAAATAACTAAGTATTTGGAAGATTAATATGATGAAGATAGACCCGGGGGCCATAGGTTTCACTAGTGGCTTCTCTCAAGAGCATAAGTATTTTACGGTGGGTGAACGAATTACTATTGAGGAATTGACAGAATTGAGCATAGTTATGAGAATATCTAGGTATGATCATGTATATAGGCATCACTTCCGAGACAAGTAGACCGACTCCTGCCTACATCTACTACTATTACTCCACTCATCAACTGCTATCCAGCATGCATCTAGAGTATTAAGTTCATGAAAACAAAGTAACGCCTTAAGCAAGATGACATGATGTAGAGGGATAAATTCATGCAATATGATCAAAACCCCATCTTGTTATCCTCGATGGCAACAATACAATATGTGCCTTGCTGCCCCTACTGTCACTGTGAAAGGAAACCGCAAGATTGAACCCAAAGCGAAGCAGTTCTCCCATTGCAAGAAAGATCAATCTAGTAGGCCAAACCAAACTGATAATTCAAAGATACTTGCAAAGATAACCAATCATACATAAAAGAATTCAGAGAAGATTCAAATATTGTTCATAGATAAACTTGATCATAAACCCACAATTCATCGGTCTCAACAAACACACCGCAAAAGAAGATTACATCGAATAGATCTCCACAAGAGAGGGGGAGAACTTTGTATTGAGATCCAAAAAGAGAGAAGAAGCCATCTAGCTAATAACTATGGACCCGTAGGTCTGAGGTAAACTACTCACACTTCATCGGAGAGCTATGGTGTTGATGTAGAAGCCCTCCGTGATCGATGCCCCCTCCGGCGGAGCTCCGGAACAGGCCCCAAGATGGGATCTCGTGGATACAGAAAGTTATGGCAGGAATTAGGGTTTTGGCTCCGTATCTGATTGTTTGGGGGTACGTAGGTATATATAGGAGGAAGAAGTACGTCGGTGGAGCAACAGGGGGCCCACGAGGGTGGAGGGCGCGCCTGGGGGGGGGGTAGGCGCGCCCCCTACCTCGTGGCCTCCCTGTTGGTTGCTTGACGTAGGGTCCAAGTCTCCTGGATCTTGTTCGTTCCAAAAATCACGTTCCCGAAGGTTTCATTCCGTTTGGACTCCGTTTGATATTCCTTTTCTTCGAAACCCTAAAATAGGCAAAAAAACAACAATTCTGGGCTGGGCCTCCGGTTAATAGGTTAGTCCCAAAAATAATATAAAAGTGGATAATAAAGCCCAATAATGTCCAAAACAGAATAATATAGCATGGAGCAATCAAAAATTATAGATACGTTGGAGACGTATCAGACGTGATATTGCGCTACAAAAATTGTCAGGAGATTGGACTTGTAAAATATTATACTTTCTGCGGTTGTGTATGACATTTGTTTTGCAGAGCTGGACACGTTTTCTGTGTTCAAAGGCTATTTTGGAGTATTCGGAGGAGGAACCCGCCTTGCAATGCCGAAGACAATCTGCGTGCCGGACACCTCGCCATTGAAGCCTGATTCAGGGGCTACTGAGGGAGTCCTGGATTAAGGGGTCCTCGGGCGTCCGACCTGTTGGACATGGGCCGGACTGGTGGGCTGTGAAGATACAAGACAAAAGACTCTCTCCCGTGTCCGGATGGGACTCTCCTTGGCGTGGATGGCAAGCCTGGCGTTCGGATATGAAGATTCCTTTCTCTGTAACTGACTTTTTACAACCCTAGCCCCCTCCGGTGCCTATATAAACCGGAGGGTTTAGTCCATAGAGGCAATCATAATCATACATGCTAGATTTCTAGGGTTTTAGCCATTATGATCTTGTGGTAGATCAACTCTTGTAACCCCCATACTCATCAATATCGATCAAGCAGGACGTAGGGTATTACCTCCATCAATAGGGCCCGAACCTAGGTAAAACTTCATGTCCCTTGTATCATGTTACCCTCAACCTTAGATGCACAGTTCGGGACCCCCTACCTGAGATCTGCCGGTTTTGACACCGACAGCTTCCATGGCTGCAATGGGGAGCTCGCCGGTGCTTCTTCTCGGCGCTGCAAATGGAGATCTCATCGGTGCTTCTTCCTGGCGCTGTAAATAGAGAGCTCATCGGTGCTTCTTCCCGGCACTACAAATAGAGTGCTCATCGGCGCTGCAATGGAGGCTCGCCAGAGCTCCCTTCCGGCGCTGCAATGGAGCGCTCACGGAGCTGCAATGTAGCTCGTCAGTGCTGCAATGGAGCGTTGATACGTCTCCAACGTATCTATAATTTTTGATTGTTCCATGCTATTTATTATCAAACTTGGATGTTTTATATGCATTACTATGCTATTTTATATGATTTTTGGGACTAACCTATTAACCTAGAGCCCAGTGCCAGTTTCTGTTTTTTCCTTGTTTTTAAGTATCACAGAAATGGAAAATCAAATGGAGTCCAATTGACCTGAAACTTCACGGAGATCATTTTGGAGCAGAAGAAGCCCACGGAGTACCGGAGGTGGGCCAGAAGAGTCCCGAGGCCACCACGAGGGTGGGGGGCGCGCCCCCTGCCTCGTGGCCGCCTCGTGGCCCCCTGACCGACTTCTTTCGCCTATATATATCCATATACCCTAGAAAATCGTGGAGCAGAATACATCGGAGTTCATGTGGGGAACGTTGCCAGAAAACAAAAATTTTCCTACGGTTTCACCAAGATCCATCTATGAGTTCATCTAGCAACGAGTGATCGGATGCATCTACATACCTTTGTAGATCGCGAGCGGAAGCGTTCAAAGAACGGGATGAGGGAGTCGTACTCGACGTGATCCAAATCACCGGAGATCCTAGCGCCGAACGGATGGCACCTCCGCGTTCAACACACGTACGGTCAGCATGACGTCTCCTTCTTCTTGATCCAGCAAGGGGGAAGGAGAGGTTGAGGAAGATGGCTCCAACAGCAGCACGACGGCGTGGTGGTGATGGAGCTGCAGTACTCCGGCAGGGCTTCGCCAAGCTCTATGGAGGAGGAGGATGTGTTGGAGAGGGAGAGGGAGGCACCAAAGGCAAAGGTAAGAGGTCCTCCATCCCCCCCACTATATATAGGGGGGCCTAGGGGGGGGCGCCGGCCCTAGGAGATGCAATCTCCTAGGGGGGCGGCGGCCAAGGGGTGGGGGGCTTGCCCCCCAAGCAAGGGGGCGCCCCCCTTTAGGGTTTCCCCCACTAGGCGCATGGGCCCTTGGGGGGTGGCGCCCCAGCCCACTTTGGGCTGGGTCCCTTCCCACTTCAGCCCATGGCCCCCCCGGGACAGGTGGCCCCACCCGGTGGACCCCCGGGACCCTTCCGGTGGTCCCGGTACAATACCGATGACCCCGAAACTTGTCCCGATAGCCGAAACAGGACTTCCCATATATAAATCTTTACCTCCGGACCATTCCGGAACTCCTCGTGACGTCCGGGATGTCATCCGAGACTCCGAACAACATTCGGGTTACTGCATATACATATCCCTACAACCCTAGCGTCACCGAACCTTAAGTGTGTAGACCCTACGGGTTCGGGAGACATGTAGACCTGACCGAGATCGCTCTCCGGTCAATAACCAACAGCGGGATCTGGATACCCATGTTGGCTCCCACATGCTCCTCGATGATCTCATCGGATGAACCACGATGTCGAGGATTCAAGCAACCCCGTATACAATTCCCTTTGTCAATCGGTATGCTACTTGCCCGAGATTCGATCGTCGGTATCCCAATACCTCGTTCAATCTCGTTACCGGCAAGTCACTTTACTCGTACCGTAATGCATGATCCCGTGACCAGACACTTGGTCACTTTGAGCTCATTATGATGATGCATTACCGAGTGGGCCCAGTGATACCTCTCCGTCATACGGAGTGACAAATCCCAGTCTTGATCCGTGTCAACCCAACAGACACTTTCGGAGATACCCGTAGTATACCTTTATAGTCACCCAGTTACGTTGTGACGTTTGGTACACCCAAAGCACTCCTACGGTATCCGGGAGTTACACGATCTCATGGTCTAAGGAAAGATACTTGACATTGGAAAAACTCTAGCAAACGAACTATACGATCTTATGCTATGTTTAGGATTGGGTCTTGTCCATCACATCATTCTCCTAATGATGTGATCTCGTTATCAATGACATCCAATGTCCATAGTCAGGAAACCATGACTATCTGTTGATCAACGAGCTAGTCAACTAGAGGCTTACTAGGGACATGTTGGTGTCTATTATTCACACATGTATTACGATTTCCGGATAACACAATTATAGCATGAATAAAGACAATTATCATGAACAAGGAAATATAATAATAATGCTTTTATTATTGCCTCTAGGGCATATTTCCAACAGTCTCCCACTTGCACTAGAGTCAATAATCTAGGTACATTGTGATGAATCAAACACCCATGGAATTCTGGTGTTGATCATGTTTCGCTCTAGGGAGAGGTTTAGTCAACGGATCTGCTACATCCAGGTCTGTATGTACTTTACAAATATCTATGTCTCCATCTAGAACATTTTCACGAATGGAGTTGAAGCGACGCTTGATGTGCCTTGTCTTCTTGTGAAACCTGGGCTCCTTGGCAAGTGCAATAGCTCCAGTGTTGTCACAGAAGAGTTTGATTGGCCCCGACGCATTGGGTATGACTCCTAGGTCGGTGATGAACTCCTTCACCCATATTGCTTCATGTGCTGCCCCCGAGGCTGCCATGTACTCCGCTTCACATGTAGATCCCGCCACGACGCTCTGCTTGCAACTGCACCAGCTTACTGCCCCACCATTCAAAATATACACGTATCCGGTTTGTGACTTTGAGTCATCCAGATCTGTGTCGAAGCTAGCGTCGACGTAACCCTTTACGACGAGCTCTTCGTCACCTCCATAAACGAGAAACATTTCCTTAGTCCTTTTCAGGTACTTCAGGATATTCTTGACCGCTGTCCAGTGTTCCTTGCCGGGATTACTTTGGTACCTTCCTACCAAACTTACGGCAAGGTTTACATCAGGTCTGGTACATAGCATGGCATACATAATAGAACCTATGGCTGAGGCATAGGGGATGACACTCATCTCTTCTATATCTTCTGCCGTGGTCGGACATTGAGCTGAGCTCAATTTCACACCTTGCAACACAGGCAAGAACCCCTTCTTAGACTGATCCATATTGAACTTCTTCAATATCTTATCAAGGTATGTGCTTTGTGAAAGACCTATGAGGCGTCTTGATCTATCTCTATAGATCTTGATGCCTAATATATAAGCAGCTTCTCCAAGGTCCTTCATTGAAAAACTCTTATTCAAGTAGGCCTTAATGCTGTCCAAAAGTTCTATATCATTTCCCATCAAAAGTATGTCATCTACATATAATATGAGAAATGCTACAAAGCTCCCACTCACTTTCTTGTAAACGCAGGCTTCTCCATAAGTCTGCGTAAACCCAAACGCTTTGATCATCTCATCAAAGCGAATGTTCCAACTCCGAGATGCTTGCACCAGCCCATAAATCGAGCGTTGGAGCTTGCACACCTTGTCAGCATTCTTAGGATCGACAAAACCTTCCGGCTGCATCATATACAATTCTTCCTTAAGGAAACCATTAAGGAATGCCGTTTTGACGTCCATTTGCCATATTTCATAATCATAGAATGCGGCAATTGCTAACATGATTCGGACGGACTTTAGCTTCGCTACCGGTGAGAAAGTCTCATCGTAGTCAACCCCTTGAACTTGTCAATAACCCTTAGCGACAAGCCGAGCTTTATAGATGGTCACATTACCATCCGTGTCTGTCTTCTTCTTAAAGATCCATTTATTTTCTATGGCTCGCCGTTCAACGGGCAAGTCAGTCAAAGTCCATACTTCGTTTTCATACATGGATCCTATCTCGGATTTCATGGCTTCTAGCCATTTGTCAGAATTCGGGCCCGCCATCGCTTCTTCATAGTTCGAAGGTTCACCGTTGTCTAACAACATGATTTCCAAGACAGGGTTGCCGTACCACTCTGGTGCGGAACGTGTCCTTGTGGACCTTCGAATTTCAGTAGGAGCTTGATCAGAAGTATCTTGATCATCATCAATAACTTCCTCTCTAGTCGGTGCAGGCACCTCATGAACATTTTCTTGAGTTGCGCCATTTTCCGGTTCAAGAGGTAATACTTCATCAAGTTCTACTTTCCTCCCACTTACTTCTTTTGAGAGAAACTCTTTCTCTAGAAAGAATCCATTCTTGGCAACAAAGATCTTGCCTTCGGATCTGAGGTAGAAGGTATACCCAACAGTTTCTTTAGGGTATCCTATGAAGACGCATTTTTCCGACTTGGGTTCGAGCTTTTCAGGTTGAAGTTTCTTGACATAAGCATCGCATCCCCAAACTTTTAGAAACGACAACTTAGGTTTCTTCCCAAACCATAATTCAAACAGTGTCGTCTCAACGGATTTCGACGGAGCCCTATTTAAAGTGAATGCGTCAGTCTCTAAAGAATAGCCCCAAAAATATAGTGGTAAATCGGTAAGAGACATCATAGATCGCACCATATCTAATAGAGTGCGATTACGACGTTCGGACACACCATTACGCTGAGGTGTTCCAGGCGGCGTGAGTTGTGAAACTATTCCACATTTTCTTAAGTGTGTGCCAAATTCGTGACTCAAGTATTCTCCTCCACGATCTGATCGTAGAAACTTGATTTTCCTGTCACGTTGATTCTCAACCTCACTCTGAAATTCCTTGAACTTTTCAAAGGTTTCAGACTTGTGTTTCATTAAGTAGACATACCCATATCTACTCAAGTCATCAGTGAGGGTGAGAACATAACGATAGCCACCGCGAGCCTCAACACTCATTGGCCGCACACATCAGTATGTATGATTTCCAATAAGTTGGTTGCTGGCTCCATTGTTCCTGAGAACGGAGTCTTGGTCATCTTACCCATGAGGCATGGTTTGCACGTGTCAAATGATTCGTAATCAAGAGACTCTAAAAGTCCATCTGCATGGAGCTTCTTCATGCGTTTGACACCTATGTGACCAAGGCGGCAATGCCACAAGTATGTGGGACTATCATTATCAACCTTACATCTTTTGGTACTTACACTATGAATATGTGTGGCATTACGCTCGAGATTCATTAAGAATAAACCATTCACCATAGGAGCATGAGCATAAAACATATCTCTCATATAAATAGAACAACCATTATTCTCGGATTTAAATGAGTAGCCATCTCGAATTAAACGAGATGCCGATACAATGTTCATGCTCAAAGCTGGCACTAAATAACAATTATTAAGGTTTAAACTAATCCCGAAGGCAAATATAGAGGTAGCGTGCCGACGGCGATCACATTGACCTTGGAACCATTCCCGACGCGCATCGTCACCTCGTCCTTTGCCAGTCTCCGCTTATTCTGCAGCCCCTGCTTTGAGTTACAAATGTGAGCAACTGCTCCGGTATCAAATACCCAGGAGCTACTACGGGTACTAGTAAGGTACACATCAATTACATGTATATCATATATACCTTTTGTTTTGCCGGCCTTCTTGTCCGCTAAGTATTTGGGGCAGTTCCGCTTCCAGTGACCACTTCCCTTGCAATAAAAGCACTCAGTCTCGGGCTTGGGTCCATTCTTTGGCTTCTTCCCGGCAGCTTTCTTGCCAGGCGCGGCAACTTCTTTGCCGTCCTTCTTGAAGTTCTTTTTACCCTTGCCCTTCTTGAACTTAGTGGTTTTATTTACCATCAACACTTGATGTTCCTTCTTGACTTCTACCTCTGCTGATTTCAGCATTGCAAATACCTCAGGAATGGTCTTTTGCATCCCCTGCATATTGAAGTTCATCACAAAGCTCTTGTAGCTTGGTGGAAGCGACTGGAGGATTCTGTCAATGACCGCATCATCCAGGAGATTAACTCCCAGCTGAGTCAAGCGGTTATGTAACCCAGACATAGTGAGTATGTGCTCACTGACAGAACTATTTTCCTCTATCTTACAGCTAAAGAATTTGTCGGAGACTTCATATCTCTCGACCCGGGCATGAGCTTGAAAAACCAATTTCAGCTCTTCGAACATCTCATATGCTCCATGTATCTCAAAACGCTTTTGCAGCCCCGGCAATAAACTGTAAAGCATGCCGCACTGAACGAGGGAGTAGTCATCAGCACGTGTCTGCCAAGCGTTCATAACGTCTTGGCTGTGGGACAGGCGGGTCACCTAGCGGTGCTTGTAGGACATAATCTTTCTTGGCAGCTATGAGGATGATCCTCATGTTCCGGACCCAGTCCGTATAGTTGCTGCCATCGTCTTTCAGCTTGGTTTTCTCTAGGAACGCATTGAAATTGGAGACAACGTTGGCCATTTGATCTACAAGACATATTGTAATGATTTTAGACTAAGTTCATGATAATTAAGTTCATCTAATCAAATTATTCAATGAACTCCCACTTAGATAGACATCCCTCTTCTAGTCATCTAAGTATAACATGATCCGAGTCAACTAGGCCGTGTCCGATCATCACGTGAGACGGACTAGTCAACGTCGGTGAACATCTTCATGTTGACCGTATCTTCTATACGACTCATGCTCGACCTTTCGGTCTTCTGTGTTCCGAGGGCATGTCTATACACATGCTAGGCTCGTCAAGTCAACCTAAGTGTTTGCATGTGTAAATCTGTCTTACACCCGTTGTATGTGAACGTTTGGATCAAACACCCGATCATCACGTGGTGCATTGAAACAATGAACTGTCGCAATGGTGCACAGTTAGGGGGAACACTTGCTTGAAATTATTATGAGGGATCATCTTATTTACTACCGTCGTTCTAAGTAAACAAGATGCAAAACATGATAAACATCAAATGCAATCAAATAATAATAGTGACATGATATGGCCATTATCACATAGCTCCTTTGATCTCCATCTTGGGGCTCCATGATCATCTTGTCACCGGCTTGACACCATGATCTCCATCATCATGATCCCATCATCGTGTCTCCATGAAGTTGCTCGCCAACTATTACTTCTACTACTATGGCTAACGCGTTTAGCAATAAAGTAAAGTACTTTACATGGCGTTTCTCAATGACACGCAGGTCATACAAAAAATAAAGACAACTCCTATGGCTCCTGCCGGTTGTCATACTCATCGACATGCAAGTCGTGATTCCTATTACAATAGCATGAACAACTCATACATCACATATATATCATTCATCATTCATCACAACTTTGGCCATATCATATCACAAAGCACTTGCTGCAAAAACAAGTTAGACGTCCTCTAATTGTTGTTGCAAGTTTTACGTGGCTGCATTAGGGTTCTAGCAAGAACGTTTTCTTACCTACGTGAAAGCCACAACGTGATTTGTCAACTTCTATTTACCCTTCATAAGGACCATTTTCATCGAATCCGCTCCAACTAAAGTAGGAGAGACAGACACCCGCCAGCCACCTTATGCAACTAGTGCATGTTCGTCGGTGGAACCGGTCTCACGTAAGCATACGTGTAAGGTTGGTCCGGGCCGCTTCATCCCACAATACCGTTGAAGCAAGATAAGACTAGTAGCGGCAAGAAGGTTGACAACATACGCCCACAACAAATTGTGTTCTACTCGTGCAAGAAGAACTACGCATAGACCTAGCTCATGATGCCACTGTTGGGGAACGTTGCAGAAAACAAAAAATTTCCTACGGTTTCACCAAGATCCATCTATGAGTTCATCTAGCAAAGAGTGATCGGATGCATCTACATACCTTTGTAGATCACGAGCAGAAGCGTTCAAAGAACGGGGATGATGTAAGTCGTACTCGACGTGATCCAAATCACCGGAGATCCTAGCGCCGAACGGACGGCACCTCCGCGTTCAACACACGTACGTCAGCGTAACATCTCCTTCTTCTTGATCCAGCAAGGGGGAAGGAGAGGTTGAGGAAGATGGCTCCAGCAGCAGCACGACGGCGTGGTGTGGTGGAGCTGCAGTACTCCGTCAGGGCTTCGCCAAGCACTATGGAGGAGGAGGAGGTGTTGGAGAGGGAGAAGGAGGCAACCAAAGGCGTGGATGAAAAGCCCTCCTTCCCCCACTATATATAGGAGGGCCAAGGGGGGGCGCCGGCCCTAGGAGATCCAATCTCCTAGGGGGGCGGCGGCCAAGGGAGGTTTCCCTCCCCCCCAAGGCACCTAGGGGTGCCTTCCACTATTGTGGGACTCTTCCCCTTTGGAAACCCTAGGCGCATGGGCCCCTTGGGGCTGGTGTCCTTCGCCCATGTAGGCCAAGGCGCACCCCCTTACAGCCCATGTGGCCCCCGGGACAGGTGGCCCCACCCGGTGGACCCTCGGGACCCTTCCGGTGGTCCCGGTACAATACCGGTGACCCCGAAACTTGTCCCGATGGCCGAAATAGCACTTCCTATATATAATTCTTTACCTCCGGACCAATTCCGGAACTCCTCGTGACGTCCGGGATTCATCCGGGACTGCGAACAACATTCGGGTTACTGCATATACATATCCCTACAACCTAGCGTCACCGAACCTTAAGTGTGTAGACCCTACGGGTTCGAAAGATATGTAGACATGACCGAGACGACTCTCCGGTCAATAACCAACAAGCGGGATCTGGATACCCATGTTGCTCCCACATGCTCCACGATGATCTCATCGGATGAACCACGATGTCGAGGATTCAATCAACCCCGTATGCAATTCCCTTTGTCAATCGATATGTTACTTGCCCGAGATTCGATCGTCGGTATCCCAATACCTCGTTCAATCTCGTTACCGGCAAGTCACTTTACTCGTACCGTAATGCATGATCCCGTGACCAGACACTTGGTCACTTTGAGCTCATTATGATGATGCATTACCGAGTGGGCCCAGTGATACCTCTCCGTCATACGGAGTGACAAATCCCAGTCTTGATCCGTGTCAACCCAACAGACACTTTCGGAGATACCTGTAGTCTACCTTTATAGTCACCCAGTTACGTTGTGACGTTTGGTACACCCAAAGCACTCCTACGGTATCCGGGAGTTACACGATCTCATGGTCTAAGGAAAGGATACTTGACATTGGAAAAATTCTAGCAAACGAACTATATGATCTTTATGCTATGTCAGGATTGGGTCTTGTCCATCACATCATTCTCCTAATGATGTGATCTCGTTATCAATGACATCCAATGTCCATAGTCAGGAAACCATGACTATCTGTGATCAACGAGCTAGTCAACTAGAGGCATATAGGGACATGTTGGTGTCTGTTATTCACACATGTATTACGATTTCCGGATAACACAATTATAGCATGAATAAAGACAATTATCATGAACAAGGAAATATAATAATAATGCTTTTATTATTGCCTCTAGGGCATATTTCTAACACTTTCCCAGTGACAGTAGGGGCAGCAAGGCACGTATTGTATTTTTGCCATCGAGGATAAAAAGATGGAGTTTTCATCATATTGCTTGAGTTAATTCCTCTACATCATGTCATCTTGCTTAATGCGTTACTCCGTTCTTTATGAACTTAAAACTCTAGATGCATGCTGGATAGTGCTTGATGTGTGGAGTAATAGTAGTAGATGCAAAATCGTTTCGGTCTACTTGACACAGACGTGATGCCTATATTCATGGTCATTGCCTTCGATATCGTCATAACTTTGCGCTTTTCTATCAATTGCTCGACAGTAATTTGTTCACCCATCATAATATTTTCTATCTTGAGAAAGCCTCTAGTGAAACCTATGGCCACATGTCTATTTTCCATCATACAAGTTCTATTTTCCATTATACATGTTCTAGTTTCCATCATATTAGTTTCTGATTTACTTCCTTTGCAATCTTTTACTTACCGATCTATAAACCAAAAATATTTACTTTGCAGTTTATCTACCTCTATAAGATCTCACCTTTGCAAGTAATCATGAAGGGATTGACAACCCCTTTATCACGTTGGGTGCAAGTTGTTGTTTGTTTGCGCAGGTATTCAGTGACTTGTGCGTTTTCCCCTACTGGATTGATACCTTGGTTCTCAAAACCGAGGGAAATACTTACTCTACTTTGCTGCATCACCCTTTCCTCTTCAAGGGAAAAACTAACGCAAGCTCAAGAAGTAGCAGGAAGAATTTCTGGCGCCGTTGCCGGGGAGATCTATGACAAGTCAAGACATACCATGTACCCATCATAGACTCCCATCTCTTGCATTACATTATTTGCCATTCGTCTCTCGTTTTCCTCTCCCCACTTCTAAAACGATTTTCAAAAAGTTTTGCCTTTTCTTCACCCCTCTTCCCTTCGTCTTCTTCGTTTGCTTTTTGTGTGCTCGTGTGTTGGATTGCTTGCTTTGTAATGATGGCTCAAGAGAATACCAAATTGTGTGACTTTTCCAACGCCAATAATAATGATTTTATTAGTACTCCAATTGCTCCTGCTACTAATGCGGAATCCTGTGAAATTAATGTTGCTTTGCTGAATCTTGTTAAGAAAGATCAATTCTCTAACCTTCCAAGCGAAGATGCCGCATCCCATTTTAATAATTTCATGGATTTGTGTGATATGCAAAAGAAAAAAGATGTGGATAATGATATTGTTAAATGGAAGCTATTTCCGTTCTCGCTTTGAGATCGTGCTAAAACTTGGTTTTCATCTTTGCCTAAAAATAGTATTGATTCATGGAATAAGTGTAAAGACGCTTTTATTTCCATGTATTTTCCTCCCGCTAAGATCATCTCCCTTAGGAACTATATTATGAATTTTAAGCAACTTGATCATGAACATGTTGCACAATCTTGGGAGAGGATGAAATTGATGATACGAAATTGCCCTACTCATGGTTTGAATTTGTGGATGATTATACAAAAAATTTATGCCGGATTGAATTTTGTTTCTAGAAATCTTTTAGATTGGGCCGCGGGAGGTACTTTCATGGAAATTACTTTAGGAGAAGCTACTAAACTCCTAGATAATATTATGGGGCATACCTAAAGATCTTCCACTAGTAAAACGTGAATGCGATTGAAGAGATTAATGTTTTGAGTGGAAAGATGGATGAGCTTATGAAATTATTTGCTCGCAAGAGTGCATATATCGATATTAATGATATTCCTTTGTCTACTTTGATTGAGAATAATAATGAATCTATGGATGTGAATTTTGTTGGTCGGAACAATTTTGGTAATAACGCATATAAAGGTAATTTTAATCCTAGGGCGTTTCCTAGTAATTCCTCTAATAATTATGACAATTCCTACAACAATTATTATGGAAATTATAATAAGATTCCCTCTGATTTTGAGAATAGTGTTAAAGAATTTATGAGTTCGCAAAAGAATTTCAATTCTTTGATTGAAGAAAAATTGCTTAAGATTGATGATTTGTCTAGGAACATGGATATAATTTCTCTTGATGTGATTCTTTGAAACTTAGATACATTACACCCAAGCATGATATCAATGAGTCTCTCAAATCTATGAGAAATTCCATTGATGAGTGCAAAGGAAGAACCACTAAGATGCGTGCTAAAGAAGATTGGTTTGTAAAGACATGTTCCTCTAGTTTCCGTGAAAATAATGATGAAGATCTTAAAGTGATTGATGTGACTCCTATTGAATCTTTGTTTTCCAATATAAATCTTGAGAAAGATGGTACTAGAGATGAGTCAACTTTAGTTAAAAGGCGTCCTAATGATTCGAAGTTTTTAGATCTTGATGCAAAAATTGACAAAAGTGGGATTGGAGAGGTCAAAACTTTAAGTAGAAATAAACCCACTCTCTTGGATTTCAAGGAATTTAATCATGATAATTGTTCTTTAATAGATTGTATTTCCTTGTTGCAATCCATGTTGAATTCTCCTCATGCTTATAATCAAAACAAAGCTTTTACTAAACATATCGTTGATGCTTTGATGCAATCTATTGAAGAAAAACTTGAATTGGAAGTTTCTATCCCTAGAAAACTTTATGATGAGTGGTAACCTACTATTAATATTAAGATTAAAGATTATGAGTGCCATGCTTTGTGTGATTTGGGTGCCAGTATTTCCACGATTCCAAAAACTCTATGTGATGTGTTAGGTTTCCGTGAATTTGATGATTGTTATTTAAATTTGCATCTTGCGGGTTCCACTATTAAGAAACCTATGAGAAGGATTAATGATGTCCTTATTGTTTCAAATAGGAATTATGTGCCCATAGATTTCATTGTTCTTGATACAGATTGCAATCCTACATGTCCTATTATTCTTGATAGACCTTTCCTTAGAATGATTGTTGCAATTATTGATATGAAAGAAGGACACATTAGATTTCCATTTCCATTAAGGAAAGGCATGGAACACTTTCCAAGAAAAAAAAATTAAATTTCCTTATGAATCTATTATGAGAGCCACGCCAAACACGATAATACTTAGATCTATTCGTGTTTTATGCCTAGCTAAGGGCGTTAAACAATAACGCTTGTTGGGAGGAACCCCAATTTTTTTTTTTTTTTTGCTTTTTAGGTACTGTTTTGCATTAAATAATTTGTCTAGCCTCTGGTTAGAGGTAGTTTTTATGTTTTAATTAGTGTTTGTGCCAAGTAAGACCTTTGGGATAGCAGACGGTGATAGTTGATTTGATCTTGTTGAAAAATAGAAACTTTTGCACCCAGGAGGTTAATTTTAGTTTTTAGCAGAAGCGCGATAAAATACTGATTCTTTTTTCAGAATATTAATAAGCAAATTTATTAGGTTTTCCTAATTTTTCAGAATTTTTGAAGTTACATAAGTATTCTAAATATCCAGATTGCTACAGACTGTTCTGTTTTTGACAGATTCTGTTTTCTATGTGTTGTTTGCTTATTTTGATGAATCTATGACTAGTATCAGGGGTGTGAACCATGGAAAAGTTGGAATACAGTAGATATTACACCAATATAAATAAATAATGAGTTCACCACAGTACCAAAAGTGGTGATTTATTTTCTTATACTAACGGAGCTTATGAGATTTTCTGTTGTGTTTTGTGTTGTGAAGTTTTCAAGTTTTGGGTAAGGATTTGATGGACTATGGAATAAGGAGTGGCAAGAGCCTAAGCTTGGGGATGCCCAAGGCACCCCACGGTAATATTCAAGGACAACCATGAGCCTAATCTTGGGGATGCCCCGGAAGGCATCCCCTCTTTCGTCTTCGTCTATCGGTAACTTTACTTGAGGCTATATTTTTATTCACCACATGATATGTGTTTTTCTTGGAGCGTTTTGTATGATTTGAGTCTTTGCTTTTTATTTTGCCACAATCATCCTTGATGTACACACCTTTTTAGACACACACACATGAATCGTGATTTATTAGAACACTCTATGTGCTTCACTTATATCTTTTGGGCTAGGCAATATTGCTCCAGTGCTTCACTTATATCTTTTTAGAGCACGGTGGTATCTTTATTTTATAGAAATTGAAGAACTCTCGTGTTTCACTTATATTATTTTGATAGTCTCTAAACAGCATGGTAATTTGCTTTAGTTATAAATTTAGTCATAATATGATAGGCATCCAAGAGGGATATAATAAAAACTTTCATATAAAGTGCATTCAATACTATAAGAAGTTTGATTCCTTATGATTGTTTTGAGATATGAAGATGGTGATATTAAAGTCATGCTAGTAAGTAATTGTGAATTTGAGAAATACTTGTGTTGAATTTTGTGATTCCTGTAGCATGCACGTATGGTGAACCGTTATGTGATGAAGTTGGAGCATGATTTATTTGTTGATTTCCTTCCTTATGAGCGGCGGTCGGGGACGAGCTATGGTCTTTTCCTACCAATCTATACCCCTAGGAGCATGCGTATAGTACTTTGTTTCGATAACTAATAGATTTTTGCAATAAGTATATGAGTTCTTTATGACTAATGTTGAGTCCACAGATTATACGCACTCTCACCCTTCCACCATTGCTAGCCTCTCTAGTGCCGCACAACTTTCGCCGGTACCATAAACCCACCATATACCTTCCTCAAAACAGCCACCATACCTACCTATTATGGCATTTCCATAGACATTTCGAGATATATTGCCATGCAACTTTCCACTGTTCCGTTTATTATGACACACTCGATCATTTTCATATTACTTTGCATGATCATGTAGTTGACATTGTATTTGTGGCAAAGGCACCGTTCATAATTCTTTCATACATGTCGCTCTTGAGTCATTGCACATCCCGGTACACCGTCGGAGGCATTCATATAGAGTCATATTTTGTTTTAAGTATCGAGTTGTAATTCTTGAGTTGTAAGTAAATAAAAGTTTGAAGATCTTCATTATTAGAGCATTGTCCCATGTGAGAAAAGGATGATGGAGACTATGATTCCCCCACAAGTAGGGATGAGACTCCGGACGAAAAAAGGAGGCCAAAAAATGAGAGAAGGCCCAAATAAGAAAATGAGAGAAAAGAGAGAAGGGGAAATGCTACTATCCTTTTACCACATTTGTGCTTCAAAGTAGCACCATGATATTCATGATATAGAGTCTCCTATATTGTCAGTTTCATATACTAGTGGAAAATTTTCATTATAGAACTTAGCATGTATATTCCAGTGATGGGCTTCCTCAAATTTCCCTAGGTCTTCATGGGCAAGCAAGTTGGATGCTCACCCACTTATTTTCTTTTTGAGCTTTCATAAACTTATAGCTCTAGTGCATCCGTTGCGTGGCAATCCCTACTCACTCACATCGATATCTATTGATGGGCCTCTCCATAGCCCGTTGAGACACCTAGTTGATGTGAGTCTATCTCGTTCTTTTTGTCTTCTCGACAACCATTGTCTATTCCACCTATAGTGCTATGTCCGTGGCTCACGCTCATGTATTGTGTGAAAGTTGAAAAAGTTTGAGAACATCAACAGTATGAAACAATTGCTTGCCTTGTCATCGGGGTTGTGCATGATTTAAATATTTTGTGTGATGAAGATGGAGCTTAGCCAGACTATATGATTTTGTAGGGACAAGCTTTCTTTGGCCATTTTATTTTGAGAAGACATAATTGCCTTGTTGGTATGCTTGAACTATTATTGTTTTTATGTCAATATTAAACTTTTGTTTTGAATCATACGGATTTGAACATTCATGCCACAATAAATTAAATTACATGGATAAATATGTTAGGTAGCATTCCACATAAAAAATTATGTTTTTATCATTTACCTACTTGAGGACGAGCAGGAATTAAGGTTGGTGATGCTTGATACGTCTCCAATGTATCTATAATTTTTTATTGTTCCATGTTATTATATTATTTGTTTTGGATGTTTTATATGCATTTATATGCTATTTTATATTATTTTTGGGACTAACCTATTAACCTAGAGCCAAGTGCCAGTTTCTGTTTTTTTCCTTGTTTTAGAGTTTCGCAGAAAAGGAATACCAAACGGAGTCCAAACAGAATAAAACTTTCACGGTGATTTTTCTTGGACCAGAGGACTTGGAGTGCAAGTTAGAGAAGCCACGAGGCGGCCACAAGGACGGAGGGCGCGCCCCCACCCTTGTGGGCCCCTCGTGACTCCACCGGCTTAGTTTCCTCGCCTATATATTCTCATATACCCCAAAACCAACAGAGAGAGCCACAAAAACACTTTTCCTCCGCTGCAACCTTCTATACCCATGAGATCCCATCTAGGGACCTTTTCCGGTGTCCTGCCAAAGGGGGATTCGATCATGGAGGGCTTCTACATCAACACCATTGCCCTTCCAATGAAGCGTGAGTAGTTTACCACAGACCTCCGGGTCCATAGCTAGTAGCTAGATGGCTTCTTCTCTCTCTTTGATTCTCAATACCATGTTCTCCTCGATGTTCTTGGAGATCTATTCGATGTAATACTTTTTGCGGTGTGTTTGCTGAGATCCGATGAATTGTGGATTTATGATCAGCTTATCTATGAATATTATTTGAATCTTCTCTAAATTCTTATATGCATGATTTGATATCTTTGCAAGTCTCTTCGAACTATCGATTTGGTTTGGCCAGCTAGATTGGTTTTTCTTGCAATGGGAGAAGTGATAAGCTTTGGGTTCAATCTCGCGGTGTCCTTTCCCAGTGACAGTAGGGGCAGCAAGGCACGTATTGTATTGTTGCCATCAGGA
>NW_024114095.1:0-9833 GCF_003073215.2 Triticum urartu
TGCTCGTCTCCGTGAGCCTCTGCGCCGTGTTCGCTTCTCTCCTCGCCGCCTTCCCGCCGCTTCCCGCGAGACCTGCCCGCGCCTGCCGACACTGCGCTGTCGCGGGCGCGCGGACACGTTGCCGCCGTGTGCCACCTCCTCCCCTCCTTCCCGAGCTCTCCCCGCGGCTGTAAATAAAGCCCCCGAGCTCTCTCGCAGTCCTCAAGCCTCCCCAAGCCACTCACCCCTCCCCGGAGTCGCTCTTTGACAACCACCGTCGCCATAGCCGCCGCCTCGGGTCTCACCCAATTTCGGTGATCCCGAGTTCCCCTCGCCGTTCCTCCAGCACCACCGCATCCCCCATACTCTGGCAAGCCTCCCCGTGGCCTCGGCCTCTTCCCTTCCCCACCGTAGCGCTGTGTCCACCGGCGGCCGAATCCACTCTCTGCCGTGGGCCGTGCAGCTCCCTCCCTGGTGTTCCTCGGCGGAAGCTAGCACCACCCCCGAGGTGCCCCTCACCGTCGTGAGCATTTCGGTAGGTCGCCCGTCCGGCTGCCGTGGCCCGGATCGCGCCGGAGCGCCGTCGTGGGGGCGGGTCTCCCCTCGGCCAGGTGCGCGTCGAGCGGGAGGAAGAAGCCAGCCGAGCGGGCCCCACCCCTCGCGGGTCCCCCTCGCTAGTGACCCCGCGTTGACCCCACCTCGCCACGTCAGTTAAGTGGCGGCGCCCCGGGTTGTTTTCCGTTTTCGGAACCCCATGGCGTATTCCCTGGAGTGCGCTTTCCCTCAGCCGAAAGCGTATTCCTCCTCTTCTTTGGGCCAGAATGCACTTTACTTTCTGGAAAGCGTATTTCTGAGAAAGACGCGATCTATTTTTCTTCCAGGGGCCAGTTTGTAATGATTTTCTTTACAGATAGGTCCCTGGTAGTTAAACAATCATATCTTTTTACCCGTAGCTCAAAATGAGGTGATTCCAAAGCCCACTCTTTGTTTCGCCGAGCCCGTTGTTGGATCATTTTCATTGATGTTTGCACATATGAAAATGACCATTTTGCCCTTGCCCGTAACAGCCCCTCTTGAGAGAGAACTGTTTCTGGCAAATCTTTCCGCGATCGTTCTGCACTTTTCTTGGAGTATTTGTCAACCCCAGGCAAGCCAACCTCTTATCATGAGCCCCGGACTTGCATGTTGACTTTGCTTGCACCTCGTGTGTGTGTAGTTACAGTTGCTATTTACCGTTTTCGTATGCAGTTATTCTGTTATGATTTTCATGCATGCTTATGTTTTCATGATATCTTTTGTCATACTAATTAAAATGTTAGTATCAATATTGCTTGGAGTTTTAGGACTTATATTTTGATGATTATGTGGATGGCATATTGCCTTTGGATTCTTAGTGCTAGTATGAATATGTTCATGATGGTATTATGCTTTGGAGTATTACTTTGGATATCATGTTTCCCTTTGGATTCTTAGTGGCTATTATGATAGTTATGATGATTGTAATGCACCATGGATATGCTAGTACTTGGTATTGTCATGTTCTTTATGTTGTAGTTGTTCACTTGAGAAGTTTAGGATTTTATCAAAGCATTTGTATGATGCATGTTCATTTTTGCATCTATGTTCATGATGATGGAGAAGGAAATAAAATCAATCTAATAACAAAAACCTCCTCCGTCATCGATGGGATCGAGTCATAGTGCGCCAAATCGAACTTTTTTAGTGCAGCACATTTTGCCTTTATGGGAAGGCCTTATTGCAATCTATTGTCGTGCCTCTCCGGTGCCTCCAAAGAGGGAAGGTTATGGGCGCGCGCTGACCTGATCAGGTAGGAGGACATAACCTTGTGTGCCCGTTGTTGATATTTTTGGTACCGGTCCCCGTGAGGGACGTTTTGGCCACGACTGTGGTCGTTGTGTCTTTGTACACATGGGGACTAGCCCAGTGGGGAGTGAGTCGGAGTGGCCGGGAGAGTGTCATGGCAGTAGGTCGGTTTCGTCGGAATGCTCTTGGTCCACCCGAATGGGATGACGAGGCCATGGGTTCCGTGGGGTGGGTACAGTGCGCTACCTCTAGGTCACACTATCAGGTCTTGGTCGAAATGGAGGATTCAACTGAAATAATTAAGTAAATTAATGAGATAACAAGAAGGTGGTGACTTGGACTATGAGATAATCATGAGAAGTCACGGTGATGTTTTGATATGATCACGAGACGAGGTCTCGGTGAGTGTTGGAGACCAAGTGTTGGTCGTGGTCGTGATCGCCGGAAAGATCACCGTTTGGTTGCGAGGCAACCCGTTGGTAAGAGAGTCGGAGGGACTCGGTGCACAAGTTTGGTTGCATTGCATTAGTAATATGTTGTTATTTGCATTTAAAGAACCATGTCAGAACAGAAGATGGTTGCATAGTGTTAACATGTTATGTCTACATTGAATATGATCGGTAGTTTATTTTCAGCATAGTTTCATGATGCCATGCCATGCTTGGATTGATTATGCCATGATTGATGATATGCTATGCTTTTGCTATTGCCATGTTTGGAGCATGTTTGATACGCCATGATAGTATTATGTTAGTAGATGCTATGATGTTGTTCAGGCTTAATTATCTTTAACTTGCCATGTTCAGTAATTGATATGAGATAGGTTGTTGCATGCGCTTGGTTCTTGCTCGTCTTCTGCTTGTTTGGATGCTATATAATTGGTTGTCTTGCAAGTACATTCAATGTACTGACCTGGCGTGTCATGCCAGTTTTGTAGGTCATACCCGAAGTGTTCGCTTGACCCATCGTGCTAGGTCATAACCTTGCCAGTCCTGTGAGTTGTGGAGCCCAGCCAGAATTGTTATGCTGCCAAACCAAGAATTCCGCAGCCATTTAAATAGATTTCTGCTGCCATTTAAATAGCCTTAGGGCTATGCTAGATAATTGTATCCATCAATGATGTATTCCTCTATACATGTATTTGATGAATATTCTTGTACCTGGAATGCTGTATTATGGACCTCTCGTGCGTCAGGTGTTATCCTGGGCTGACGTGTGAAGGCCCCTGCTCCATGCGGATCGGGGTGCCACAATACATGGTACTAGAGCAGCCAGGCTGGCATAGGTTATCCTAGTATTAGATCACCGCTCCAATTAAACCGTAATAACCCTAAGGGAATTGACTCATTCCTGGCATCTGGCATGGCCACTATTAATCCACAGGTGATGTAGTCGGGACCGACACGTCCTCACCCCGCTGTCCCCGCCTAGTTATCCGTGGAACGAATAGCAACCATATCCTTTCTGGTCGGCCGCACCAATTGCCCTTCGCCATTAAGGGAAAGGGGCCACCCCATGCTGGCATGTCCCGCATAGCTGTCTATAAAAGCCCCCTTTTTCGCTAGCCGTATCGCTCACTCCTCATTCAGTCATGTCCCTGCAAAGAAGCCTAGCTAGTAACACTCCAGCCATGGCTAGCACCCTCAAAACTACCAAGTTTCACAGCCGCACAAGCGCTGTCAATCATGCTGGCTTTCCACCCCTTATTGCTGAGATGCTAACCCAAGCCTTTGGCTATAATGCTAGCCCCGACTACCTGGTGTTCCAGTCAACAACCGTTCCTCACCTTCATCGCTATGATGCAAGGGTGCACATCAGCCCAGGTCCCGCAGCAGATGGCCAGCTGTTGGTTTTTCAGTGTAGAGCCATGCCTACCACTAATTTGGCCATTCGGGCCGCTATTGTGGAGGTGATCCGATATCTCCGAACCAAGATCCCGCAAGTGGCAGATTCGGAGGGAGTTCTGCTTCTTTCCCCTGGCGACAGTGTCAGGAATTCAGCCTTCTCCCTCTATCCAAGGAGATGACCCCGCAATCGCTTGCCTGGTGCAATATATCACTGCCCAGGGGATGATGATTTCAAGGATGCTTGCCGAATTCAGAACCTTGGACAACGATGCGGTGCGAGTTGTCAAGGAAGCATATCGTGAGGCTCGTAAATTCGCATCTCAAGTGGTTCACCCAACGCTATCTGAGCCAGTGCTACCCTCTCAGCCTGTGTTGTGGCCTCATCTAAACATCATCACCCTTGACAAGACTCTTTTCTGGATCCACCAGCGGCATATGCTTGGATCAATTTCAGCCACACCCCCAGTAGCCGAACCTCAACCCATAGTGATCTAGGATGATGAAGACGGAGATTGGCTCAGTCTTCATCCTCTCGGAGAACCCCAACAAAGCAAGCCATCAGCTTGATCTCAGTCGCGCAACCAGCTGTTTCTTCAAGTAGGTCAGTCTGTCGGTTCATGTCCGATATGAGGATATAACCAAGTACCCTGGAGTGAGTAGTTTCATTTAGCGCGTAGAGCGCTCGTGCTTTGTTGTATGCTTGCACTGTTGTAACTCGTATGATGTGTTTATGTATGCTTTGTTGCTTTTGATTGTTGTGTTTGTTTTTGTCTATCCCTCGGTCAAGCAGAAATGCTTGACAAGGTTGGCATGTGTGCTAACAAGATTTTTAATCAGTAGAGCACATACACTAAAAACAACATTGACTCGTCCCGAGTCTTTAATAAAATGCGCGCTGGTGTAGGGATATATATATATATACCAGGATTATATATGCCCACTAGCATTCAAACACCTTAGAATGATTTGTCTGCTGTGTTTTTCATTGCATGATTATTGCCTCTGTCTGTTTGTTAGCTTAGATTACTGCATAATACACGCATACCCGGTTCACCCACGAGTACCTTCGGGGAGTACTCGGGGGAATGCAAAGTCACATATCCCTATCTATCTGTGTATACACCGTATGCCGGATTTCCAAATCCAGAAGCCCTGTAGAGGCATTTCTGCCTAGAAATTCCTCGTCTCTAATTCTTTTTCCCGATTTCATTTCTTGGGGAACACTGCCAACTTTATTTGCCTCGATCTAGTACATCTACCCCGATACAGATTTCAACTCCGATTCTACCTCGACAACTACTTTTCGTGGAGCAATCCGTGAAATTTTCCTGTATCCCGATGTGATGCCGAGCTGGCGCAGCCACCTCACCTGCATCTGGACCCCATCCCCACCATCTTATGTGCCTTGCGTGGCGCAGGCCAGTCGCCACCCTGCTACACCACCAACGCGATTACTTCGCCGGCGCAAAGCGACAGAGGATCAAGCATGGCGGAGGACCACGTAGTGCACCATCTTCTCCCGCATCTCGAGCCACCGCACCCAGCCGCACGTTCTCCCGAGACCAATCATTCCTGATGAGTATTAGCAGGAGAATCGACCAGCCGATGAGCGTTCCCAGCAGCGCCGCCAAGAACATTTCTTCGCCGAAGGAGCTCGGCTCGATCTCATCCAAACCGAAGAGGTAGTAGAGCGACATTGTGTTGGTGTGTTGGAGGAGAGCCGCGCTGCCGTCTTTTATAGCCCAACCCCGGTGTACGGTGAGCGAGGTCCAGGGGAACCCCTCGTCGCTCGATCACTGGTGTCCAGGAGGAGAATCCGCGAGCAGTGCCGACAAGGTACTGGCCCGCGACGTGAGTGCTCGCTGCATCGGCGCCGTGCACGCCGCACACTACGGCACTAGGGTCCTCATCGCCCTAAGAGCTAGATGCGCGCTGCGGCCAAGCCGCATGCGGAGTAGCGATGAAGAAGAAGAAGCAGCAAGCTGGAGGTAGAAGAAGGAGGCTGCCAGTGGGCCCTGGACCCACGGGTCAGCAGGTGAAACCACTGTTCATTGGGTGCGTCCAGTATTTTTCGGGAGTCTGATCTCGAGTGCCCCTAGCGGTGGATATATCCAGGTTTTCCATATCCCTTCCCGGGTGCACCAATTATCGGTGCCCGCATCCCGTCTGAATTTCACCAAAGGGTTAAAAATTAACGCCGAGGTTTTTCCCCGGAGTGGTTATTGTTTCAGCTATGCTGTAACTCTAGAAATCTCGAGGACGAGATTCTTTTTAAGGGGGGAATAGTTGTAACAGCCCCAAAATTGGGTTATCAATTTTTGTGCTGTTATTCCTTCCTGGCACTCATTTTTCAAAAATTTCCCCTGAGTTTTCTAGATGACTCTGACAATTCTTGACCTTTTCAACCTTTCAAAAACCTTGCTCATGTATTTGTCAGTGGGCAAGCCCTCATCTGCATCATCCCAACCCTCTCAAAGCCTAATTCCAATTTTTTGGAATTTGGATATGCCCTTTGTGCATACAAAGGAGCCATCATTTTCCTTGATATGTTAATCCTCCCAATTGTTTCCAGAGATCCTTGAGGGAGTCCTGGATTAGGGGGTGTTCGGGTAGCCGGACTATACCTTCAGCCGGACTCCTGGACTATGAAGATACAAGATTGAAGACTTCGTCCCGTGTCCGGATGGGACTTTCCTTGGCGTGGAAGGCAAGCTTGGCGATGCGGATATTCAAGATCTCCTACCATTGTAACCGACTCTATGTAACCCTAACCCTATCCGGTGTCTATATAAACCGGAGGGTTGTAGTCCGTAGGCAATCAACTCCATATACAACAATCATACCATAGGCTAGCTTCTAGGGTTTAGCCTCCTTGATCTCGTGGTAGATCTACTCTTGTACTACCCATATCATCAATATTAATCAAGCAGGACGTAGGGTTTTACCTCCATCAAGAGGGCCCGAACCTGGGTAAAACATCGTGTTCCTTGCCTCCTATTACCATCCGGCCTAGACGCACAGTTCGGGACCCCCTACCGAGATCCGCCGGTTTTGACACGACATTGGTGCTTTCATTGAGAGTTCCTCTGTGTCGTCGCCTTTAGGCCCGATGGCTCCTTTGATCATCAACAACGATACGGTCCAGGGTGAGACTTTTCTCCCCGGACAGATCTTCGTCTTCGGCGGCTTCGCTCTGCGGGCCAATTCGCTCGGCCACCTGGAGCAGATCGAAAGCTACGCCCCTGGCCATCAAGTCAGGTTTGGAAGCTTAAACTACACGGCTGACATCCGCGGAGACTTGATCTTCGACGGGTTCGAGCCACGGCCAAGCGCGCCGCACTATCTCGAGGGGCATGATCTAGCTCTGCCCCCGGACAGTGTCCTGGAGGCCGCACACGCATCGGTTCCGACCCCTAACTCGGAGCCTATTGCGCCAATCGAGGATGAGCGGTTGGACGTCACCTCGGGGGCTGCGATCCCGAAAGATCGAGCCGAACGCTAGCCCCGCACTCTGCGACCCGTGACTCCGAGGATCCGGACTCCGAACCCCCCGCGCCCCTGCCAATCGAATCCGATTGGGCGCCGATAATGGAGTTCACCGCCGCAGACATCTTTCAGCATTCTCCTTTTGGCGACATCCTGAATTCTCTTAAGTCTCTCTCTTTATCAGGAGAGCCCTGGCCGGACTACGGTCAGCGAGGGTGGGATACGGACGATGAGGAAATTCAAAGCCCACCCACCACCCACTTTGTAGCCACTGTCGACGATCTAACCGACATGCTTGACTTCAGCTCCGAAGACATCGACGGCATGGACGACGATGTAGGAGACGAACAGGAACCAGCACCTGTAGGGCGCTGGAAGGCCACCTCGTCATATGACATATATATGGTGGATACTCCAAAAGATGGAGATGGCGATGGAACAGTGGGGGATGACGCCCCCAAGAAACAGCCAAAGCGCCGGCGTCAGCGGCGCCGCTCTAAATCCCGCCAAAGCAAAAACGGTGATTCCGGCACGGGAGATAATACTACCCCGGATAGCGCCGAAGAACACCCACCTCAGCAAGATTCGGCACAGGAAGATGGAGAAGCCAGCCCTCATGAGAGAGCGGCAGACCGAGAGGTCGAGGATGATAACTATACGCCTCCCTCCGAAGACGAGGCAAGCCTCGATGACGACGAATTCGTCATACCATCAGACCCCGCCGAACAAGAGCGTTTTAAACGCAGGCTTTTAGCCACGGCAAGCAGCCTCAAGAAAAAGCAACAATAGCTTAAAGCTGCCCAAGATTTGCTAGCTGACAGATGGACTGAAGTCTTTACGGCCGAAGAGTATGAACTCGAACGCCCCTCCAAGAGTTACCCGAAGCGCAGGCCGCTACCCCGATCAGAGAGGAAGCACCTACATCACCAGCGCATGACATGGCAGACCGGCCACCTCGCGGCCGCGACAGAGAGGCCCCTCGGCCCTCCACCCAAGCCATGCCCCGACGCCGCTCAACTAAGGCACGGGAAAATGCGCCCGACCTGCGAGACATACTGGAGGCATAGGCAAGAAACAAGATCGATCTACGGATCGCAAGGCCCTACGGCATGTACAATGATCTTCACTCCGGATACAACAAATCCGGCCGGGCCAAACACAACAGACATGACTCTTCCGAGCTGCGTCGTGATATAGACCAGTATAGAGGCGCCGCACACCCGCTATGCTTCACGAATGAAGTAATGGATCATAAAATCCCAGAGGGTTTCAAACCCGTAAACATTGAATCATACGATGGCTCAACAGATCCGGCGGTATGGATAGATGATTATCTCCTTCACATCCACATGGCACGCGGCGATGATCTACACGCCATCAAATACCTCCCGCTTAAACTTAAAGGACCGGCCCGGCATTGGCTTAACAGGTTGCCAGCAGACTCAATCGGTTCTTGGGAGGACCTGGAAGCCGCATTCCTTGACAACTTCCAGGGCACTTACGTGCGACCACCGGATGCTGATGACTTAAGCCACATAATTCAGCAGCCAGAAGAATCGGCCAGATAATTCTGGACACGGTTCCTAACAAAGAAAAAGCAGATAGTCGACTGTCCGGACGCAGAGGCCCTAGCAGCCTTCAAGCATAACATCCGCGATGAGTAGCTTGCCCGGCACCTGGGACAGGAAAAGCTGAAATCCATGGCAGCCCTCACGACACTCATGACCCTCTTTTGCGCGGGAGAAGACAGCTGGCTAGCTCGCAGTAACAACTTATCAAAGAACCCTGGTAATTCGGATACCAAGGACAAAAGTGGCAGGACACGTCGGAATAAGCAAAAACGCCGCGTTAGCAGCGACAGCAATGAAGACACGGCAGTCAATGCCGGATTCAAAGGCTATAAATCCGGTCAGCGGAAAAAGCCAATTTAAAAAGAATACTCAGGGCCCGTCCAGTTTGGACCGAATACACGATGCTTGTGCCAGATACATGGCACCCCCGAAAGGCCAGCCAATCACACTAACAGGGATTGTTGGGTGTTCAAGCAGGCAGGCAAGTTAAGGGCCGAAAACAGAGGCAAGGGGCTGCACAGCGACGACGAGGAGCCCAAGCCGCCGAACAACGAATGGACAAAAGGGCTTTCCCCCATAGGTGCGGACAGTGAACATGATATACGCAACCCACATTCCCAAGCGGGAGCGGAAGCGTGCGCTACGGGACGTATACGCGATGGAGCCAGTCGCCCCAAAGTTCAACCCATGGTCCTCCTACCCGATCACTTTTGATCGAAGGGACCATCCCACTAGCATCCGTCATGGCGGCTTCGCCACATTGGTTCTCGACCCAATCATCGACGGATTTCATCTCACACGAGTCCTCATGGACGGCGGCAGTAGCCTAAACCTGCTTTATCAGGATACAATGCGGAAAATGGGCATAGATCCCTCAAGGATTAAGCCCACAAGAACGACCTTTAAAGGCGTTATACCAGGTGTAGAAGCCAACTGTACAGGCTCAGTAACACTTGACGTGGTCTTCGGATCCCCGGACAATTTCCGAAGCGAAGAGTTAATCTTCGATATAGTCCCGTTTCGCAGTGGCTATCACGCCCTGCTCGGACGAACCGCATTCGCAAAGTTCAATGCGGTGCCGCACTACGCATATCTCAAGCTCAAGATGCCAGGCCCTCGAGGAGTA
>NW_024114096.1:0-29171 GCF_003073215.2 Triticum urartu
ATAGTTCGGCCAGGACTCTCCTGACAGGGAGAGAGACCTTAATGAGTAGTATGTCGCCGAAGTGCTGAAAGATATCCGCGGAGGTGAACTCCATGATCGGCGCCCAGTCGGATTCGATAGGCACGGGCGCAGGCGGTTCGGAGTCCGTGGCCGGGGAAGAATCCGGCAGTTCGTCACGGCTCCCATGAAGGGTAAGGTCGATATTCGGCTCGATCGCTGCCACATGAGAATGCGGCCTGTGGCGGGGTCTATCCACCCGTCCATGGATGGCGCAATTGGCTCCGAATTGAGGGTCGGGAGCGGTTGCCGTGCGGTCTCTGACTGTCTGATGGTAGAGCTACATCACACTCACTACAGCAGCACACACACACACCCCCGCCCTCCACAACAACTATCAGTAACCAACCCATCCATACAATAGACCTTAGAGTTGGAGGGCTTGACGGGCGCACCATCTGGGCACACAATCGGGGGTCTTCGGGATTCGATCGTAGATCAAGTCTACTCACGATGTCGAGCACCAGTCGAGTCTTTCAAGCACGTGCCAGAACCAAACAGCCAGATATATAGTGCTAGCGGCCGTACTCAGATACATGCTTTAACAGCCAATGGGTTGGCCCATAGAGACGAAGAGAAGAGAGATACAATATCTGTCCGGGGAGAAAAGTCTCACCCAACCACTCGCGCAACGCACTCGCACTCAACAGACTGCCATCGAAGGAGCTCAAGCAATCAGACATACAGAGCGCATAAATGACACTAAACGAACATAGACGGAAATACCATGGTAGGAGTCTCGGCGTAGGGGGTCGGAAACTATGCGTCTAAGGCGGATGGTAACAGGAGGCAGGGGACACGATGTTTTACCCAGGTTCAGGCTCTCTTGAGGGAGGTAAAACCCTATGTCTTGCTTGATTATTCTTGATAATATGAGTATTACAAGAGTTGATGTACCATGAGATCGGAGAGGATAAACCCTAAAAGCTAGCCTATGGTATGATTGTATGTTGTCCTACAGACTAAAACCCTCCGGTTTATATAGACACCGGAGGGGGCTAGGGTTACACAGAGTCAGTTAAAAGGAAGGAGATATAAATATCCGTATTGCCAAGCTTGCCTTCCACGCCAAGGAGAGCCCCATCCGGACACGGGACGAAGTCTTCAATCTTGTATCTTCATAGTCCAACAGTCCGGCCAAAGGATATAGTCTGGCTATCCGGATAACCCCTAATCCAGGACTCCCTCAGGGACAATGGGTTGAATTCGTAGACGACCTCGAAGGGGGACTTGCCGGTAGTTGAGTGTTGTGCACGGTTGTATGCGAACTCGGTGATAGGTTGACACTCCTCCCACTCCTTGATGTTCTTCTTGATTAGCACTTGAAGTAGAGCGGAGAGTTTGTGGTTGGTCACCTCTGTTTGGCCGTCGGTTTGAGGATGGTAAGTCGTGGAGAAGACTAGCTTGATTCCGAGCTTGGCACATAGGATCTTCTAGAAGTAGCTTAGGAACTTGACGTCGCGGTCCGAGGCAGTCGTCTTTGGCACTCCATGTAGACGCAATATGTCCCTACAAAGGAGATTCTCAACATGTGAAGCATCGTCTATCTTGTTGCAATGAATGAAATGTGCCATCTTAGAGAAACGGTCCACAACAACAAATACTGAATCCTTTCCATTTCTAGTTCTAGGCAAACCAAGTACAAAATCCATGCTAATATCTTCCCGTGGTTGATATGGAATTGGTAGAGGCATGTAAAGGCCATGGAATTGAGCTTTAGACTTAGCTTTGTGACATGTAGAGCATCGGTTGGTGAAGCGGTTGACGTCGCGAAACATCTTGGGCCAATAATAATTCTTGGAGAGCGTAGCAAAAGTCTTGTCGTGTCCAAAATGTCCCATTAGTTATCCTCCATGAGATTCCTGCAAAAGCAGCAAAAGAAGAGAAGACTCGGGGATGCAAAGTTTGTTAGCTCTCATAAGATATCCATCTTTGATGTAATAGAGTTCCCAAGATGTATGCTTGAAACACTTGGCATAAGGAGTAGAAAAAGTTGGGTCATGTGCATACAAGTCATTTTATGTGCTCAAAGCCAATGGCATCCAATTCAAGTTGAGTAACAAGCATGCATATGCGGGAAAGAGCGTCCGCCACAACATTTTCCTTACCTTTGATGTACTTGATGATATAAGGAAATAACTCAATGAATTCACTCCATTTAGCATGACGCTTGTTCAACTCAGTTTGACCCTTAAGGTATTTAAGCATTTCATGATCGGTATGAATGATGAATTCATGAGGGTGAAGATAATGTTCCCATTCATGCAAAACTCGCACTAAAGCATATAACTCTTTGTCATAGATGGGGTAATTGAGTTGCGCTGCAGAAAGTTTCTCAATAAAGTAAGCTATGGGGTGCTTCTCTTGCGCTAACACACCACCTATGCCATTACCACTAGCATCGCAATGAATCTCAAAGGGTTTGTCAAAGTTGGGTAATGCAAGCACGGGAGCATGAGTAAGCAAATTCTTAAGCTCATTAAAAGAGGTATCTTGGGATGGTCCCCAAACAAAAGGTGCATTTTTTTGCTCAAAGCATGCAAAGGTGAAGCAATGGTGCTAAAGTCCTTCACAAATCTACGGTAGAAACCGGCTAAACCAAGGAAGCTACACACTTTATGCAAGTTGGTTGGTTGTGGCCAAGTTTTAGTAGCATTGATCTTAGAGTCATCTACAAGAACACCCTTATAGGAAACAACAAAACCCAAGAAAACGAGCTTATCAACGCCAAAAAGGCATTTTTCCATGTTAGCATAGAGACGCTCTTTTAGAAGAGTTTGCAAAAAGGTCCGAACATGGATGACATGATCTTTGAGAGATTTGCTATAAACAAGGATATCATCAAAGTAGACCACAACAAACTCACCAATGTAAGGGCGAAACACATAATTCATAAGACGCATGAAAGTACCCGGTGCTTCTGATAAACCCATAGGCATGACTAACCACTCATACAAGCCAAACTTTGTTTTGAGAGTGGTTTTCCATTCATCACCCTCTTGTATGCGGATTTGATAGTAACCACTTTTAAGATCAATTTTGGAAAATATAGTGACACCACTAAGTTCATCAAGCATATCATCAAGGCGTGGAATGGGATACCTATAGCGAACGGTGATAACATTGATAGGTCTACAATCGGAACACATGCGAAAGCTACCGTCTCTTTTTGGCACAAGAATGACCGGAATGACACAAGGACTCAATCTTTCGCGCACATGTCCATGGTCTATGAGATGCTTTACTTGTCTTTGTATTTCTTTGGTTTCTTCAGGGTTGACGCGGTAGGGAGCTTTGTTCGGAAGTGGTGCTCCGGGGATGAGGTCGATGCGGTGCTCGATGCCTCGTAGTGGAGGTAGTCCCGGAGGTATCTCGTCGGGGGAAACATCTTGGAATTCCTGCAAAAGAGAAGACAACACTAAAGGTAGAGTGTGAGAGGTGTTAGTTTTTGGTGCGTCGTCCTTGCACAAAAGGATGTAGTGTATCACTCTAGATAGGTTCTCACACGCTTCTCTTATCTCACGTTTGGTGACAAATAGAACTAGGTTCTTCTTTTCGCTCATCCTGGAGGCACTTAATTTGGGCTTGTGGCTCTCACTCTCTTTTTGGTGGTTCGCTCTCTCACCATTCTCTCCATGATGGGGGGCTTGCTTGTCGGCGATCACTTGGCTTGGAGACATAGGGCGAAGTACGTACTCCTTTCCTTTCATCTTGAAGCTGTAGTGGTTTGTTCGGCTGTTGTGGATGACACCTCTATCAAATTGCCATGGTCGACCAAGAAGAAGGTGGGAAACGGTCATTGGAACGACATCATACTCCAAAGTGTCTTCGTAAGCTCCGATTTTGAAGGAGAATTGCACTCTATGCTCGACTTGAATAGTGCCGGAGTCGCTTAGCCATTGAACTTTGTAGGGATGTGGGTGCTTTGTCTTGGGAAATTGGAGCTTGGAGCAAAGTTCTTCACTTGCTAAGTTATGAAAACTCCCTCCATCGATGATGACCTCGACGGACCTTCCATTGATGGCGGCCTTGGTATGGAATATGTGGCATCTTTGGTCTTCTTCTTGGTGATGTTGAAGGGTCAAGATCTTGGAGACAACGAGAGCGGGACTTGAATCTTCATCACAAAATACTTGTTCCTCTTCATCATTCACTTGACGGTGCATGGCGACTTGCTCAAGTGCTTCCGTTTTTACTTCACTCATGGAGTCGTATGTACCATCGTCGTTGAGGATGATGGTCCGCTTGTTAGTACACTCAAAGGAATTGTGGCCTCGGCCTCCACATGTGAATCATTTGAAGGAACTTGTCTTGACGGTCTCATCGGTTGGGGTAGATGATGATGAAGCTCTTGTCTTGAAGTTGCTCGTTGTAGGAGGATGACTTGGGTTTGTCGAAGCTATCTTGTAACTTGACTTGTCGATGTTGCTTGTAGAAGGCTTTGTTGATGTAGACGGTGTTGGAGTCTTTGAAGCTTGGGTGTTGGAGAAGCCATGTGACTTGAATGGGAACTTGGCATACTTGAAGTCATCTTGCACTTTACGTTCCGCTTTGGTAGCTTGATGCTCTAGCTCGATGAGGTTCGAGTATGGTTGGAAGTCAGCGATCTTCTTGATAGGGTGATTGAGTCCGTTCAAGAAATGTGCCATAGTTTGCTCATCATTTCCTTGTACTACACTTGAACGCTCTTGGTTCCTTGCTTGAGGAATTGGAGTCTCTTCATTTGCGCCCAAGTAGTGATGGGTGGTTCACCTTTTTCCTCTCGGCGCTCAATGACTTGTTCCCACCAAATGAGGACATAGTCTTGGAACTCAAGGGATGCCATCGCCATCTTCTTCTCTTCTTCATAGTTGTGCAAGTGGAAGATTTTGTCGACCTTCAATGCGCATGAAAGGTACTCTTCGGGATCATTGCTTCCTTTGAACTTGGGCATGGTGAACTTTAGCTTGCCGTAGCATTTCTCTTCATTGTGTTCGTGTCGGGGATGATGACGTCCATGACGAGGAGGATCGTCTCTCACAACTTGCTCTTGCCGTGGAGGATTTCCATTGATGCGGAGGAAAAGACTCAATGAATTCACTCCACTTAGCATGACGCTTGTTCAAATTGGTTTGACCCTTAAGGTATTTAAGCGTTTCATGATCGGTGTGAATGATAAATTCATGAGGGCGAAGATAGTGTTCCCATTCATGCAAAACTCGCACTAAAGCATATAACTCTTTGTCATAGATGGGGTAATTGAGTTGCACTCCGGAAAGTTTCTCACTAAAGTAAGCTATGGGGCGCTTCTCTTGCGTTAACACACGTCCTATGCCATTACCACTAGCATCACAATGAATCTCAAAGGGTTTGTCAAAGTTGGTTTATGCAAGCACGGGAGCATGAGTAAGAAAATTCTTAAGCTCATTGAAAGCGGTGTCTTGGGATGGTCCCCAAACAAAAGGCGCATTTTTTTGCTCAAAGCATGCAAAGGTGAAGCAATCGTGCTAAAGTCCTTCACAAATCGATGGTAGAAACCGGCTAAACCAAGGAAGATACACACTTGATGCAAGTTGGTTGGTTGTGGCCAAGTTTTAATAGCATTGATCTTGGAGTCATCAACATGAACACCATTAGAGGAAATGACAAAACCCAAGAAAACGAGCTTATCAACGCCAAAAAGGCACTTTTCCATGTTAGCATAGAGACGCTCTTTTCGAAGAGTTTGCAAAACGGTTCGGACATGGGTGACATGATCTTTAAGAGATTTGCTATAAACAAGGATATCTTCGAAGTAGACCACAACAAACTCAGCAATGTAAGGGCGAAAGGCATAATTCATAAGACGCATAAAAGTACCCGGTGCTTCCGATAAACCCATAGGCATGACTAACCACTCATACAAGCCAAACTTTGTTTTGAGAGCGGTTTTCCATTCATCACCCTCTTGTATGCGGATTTGATAGTAACCACTTTTAAGATCAATTTTTGAAAAGATAGTGGCACCACTAAGTTCATCAAGCATATCATCAAGGCGTGGAATGGAATACCTATAGCGAACAGTGATAGCATTGATAGGTCTACAATCGGAGCACATAGGAAAGCTACCGTCTCTTTTTGACACAAGAATGACCGGAATGGCACAAGTTCTCAAACTTTGACACACATGTCCATGGTCTATGAGATGTTTGACTTGCCTTTGTATTTCTTTGGTTTGGTCGGGGTTGACTCGGTAGGGGTCTTTTGTCGGAAGAGGTGCTCCGGGGATGAGGTCGATGTGGTGCTCGATGACTCGTAGTGGAGGTAGTCCCGGAGGTAGCTCGTCGGGGAAAACAACTTGGAATTCCTACAAAAGAGAAGACAACACTAAAGGTAGAGCGTGAGAGGTGTTAGCTTTTGGTGCGTCGTCCTTGCACAAAAGGACATAGTGTAGGACACTAGATGGGTTCTCACACACTCCTCTTATCTCACTTCTGGTGGCAAATAGAACTAAATTCTTCTTGTCGCTCATCGTAGAGTGATACATCTCGAACGTATCTATAATTTTTGATTGTTCCATGCTATTATATTATCAACCTTGGATGTTTTATATGCTATTTTATATGTTTTTTGGGACTAACCTATTAACCCAGAGCCCAGTGCCAGTTTCTGTTTTCCCCTTGTTTCAGTGTTTCGCAGAAAAGGAATATCAAATGGAGTCCAAACGGAATGAAACCTTCGGAAAAGTTATTTTTGGAAAGAAAGCAATACAGGAGACTTGGAGTGCATGTCAGGGGATCAACGAGGAGCGCACGAGGTAGGGGGACGCGCCCTCCACCCTCGTGGGCCCCTCGTGGCCCCCCTGATGTATTTCTTCCACCTATATATATCAATATACCCTAAAACTATCAGAGACGATAATAGATCGGGAGTTCCGCCGCCAGAAGCCTCCGTAGCCACCGAAAATCAATCTAGACCCGTTCCGGCACCCTGCCGGAAGGGGAATCCCTCTCCGGTGGCCATCTTCATCATCCCGGCGCTCTCCATGATGAGGAGGGAGTAGTTCTCCCTCGGGGCTGAGGGTATGTACTAGTAGCTATGTGTTTGATCTCTCTCTCTCTCTATTGTGTTCTTGAGGTGGTACGATCTTGATGTATCGTGAGCTTTGCTATTATATTTGGATCCTATGATGTTTCTCCCCCTCTACTCTCTTGTAATGGATTGAGTTTTCCCTTTGAAGTTATCTTATCGGATTGAGTCTTTAAGGATTTGAGAACACTTGATGTATGTCTTGCGTGGGATACCCGTGGTGACAATGGGGTATTCTATTGATCCACTTGATGTATGTTTTGGTGATCAACTTGCGGGTTCCGCCCATGAACCTATGCATAGGGGTTGGCACATTTTCGTCTTGACTCTCTCGGTAGAAACTTTGGGCACTCTTTGAGGTCCTTTGTGTTGGTTGAATAGATGAATCTGAGATTGTGTGATGCATATCGTATAATCATACCCACGGATACTTGAGGTGACATTGGAGTATCTAGGTGACATTAGGGTTTTGGTTGATTTGTGTCTTAAGGTGTTATTCTAGTACGAACTCCATGATAGATCGATCAGAAAGGATAACTTTGAGGTGGTTTCGTACCCTACCATAATCTCTTCGTTTGTTCTCCGCTATTAGTGACTTTGGAGTGACTCTTTGTTGCATGTTGAGGGATAGTTATATGATCCAATTATGTTATTATTGTTGAGAGAACATGCACTAGTGAAAGTATGAGCCCTAGGCCTTGTTTCAACGCCATGTTACCTTGCTGTATTTATATTTTTAGATTACAAAAACCTTTATCTACCATCCATATACCACTTGTATCACCATCTCTTCGCCGAACTAGTGCACCTATACAATTTACCATTATATTGGGTGTGTTGGGGACACAAGAGACTCTTTGCTATTTGGTTGCAGGGTTGCTTGAGAAAGACCATCTTCATCCTACATCTCCTACGGATTGATAAACCTTAGGTCATCCACTTGAGGGAAATTTGCTACTGTCCTACAAACCTCTGCACTTGGAGGCCCAACAACGTCTACAAGAAGAAGGTTGTGTAGTAGACATCAAGCTCTTTTCTTGTGCCGTTGTCGGGGATGTTAGCGCTTGAAGGTATATCTTTAGATCTTGCAATCGAATCTTTTTGTTTCTTTTTTAGCACTAGTTTAGTTTATAAAAGAAAACTAAAAATATGGAATTGACTTTACCTCATATGCTTCATCTTTTTAATATATTTTGTGAGTTTGATGGGAAGGAAAATTGTGCCAAAGTGTTAGAAGAAGAATGCATGAAAATGTTTGGCACTAAATCTTTGAATGATGAGCATGATTGCAATGTTGTTAGTACGAACTCCATGAATATCCATAGTACTAATGATGATTGCACTAGTTATGATGAATATGACTCCTATAGACATGTCAATTTTTGTGGAGTTCATTGGGTTTGTAAGTACACACCAATTAGGGAAGATATATTTTGCAACAGGCATAAGTACTTAGAAACTAAGTGGTTGCAAGAAAGGCCAGATGTTTGTGCTGAAAATTTAAATTTTCTTGGCCGTACTTGTGAACTTTGTAATGAACATGGTCATTTAACCATTCGATGCAAATTGTTTCATGATCTAATCATTTCCAAAAATTGTGATGACTTGATTTCTCTTGCACATCATAATGAACTTAGTTTTCTTATGGGTTATGAAGAAATGAAACGTATAACTAACTATCTTCCAGTATTTTCCCGTGATAAACTTCTTGGTTTGATCTAGAGGAAATTTATATGTATTGTGCAGTGAATTGTATTGAAAACCCTTATATTGCCAATTACATAAAGAAAAGAAAACTAATAGAGGATGAAGAGAATACTAATGAAAGGGAAGAGACTTCCCAATATCCTCCTATTATTTCTTATGATGAATCGGGTAACGAGGAGGAGCCTTTTATTCAACCAATCTCATTAATAAGGAGCTCCAAAAAGAGGATTGAACCCACACATGATGTTGTGAAGAAGAAGAAAAGAAAAAGGAAGGAGGTAAAAAGATATCTCTCCCAAATAATGCTGCTCCTATTATTTTTGTGCCTCATGAAAATATAATTGTGGAAGATAATGATACTTCTTATGATCTTGAAAATCTTTTTGGCACTTGCTTGGAAGAATATGATAATTGCTATACTAATTGTGCTATCCATACTATTAATGATGAGAGTGATTATGCTTATGATATGAAAAGGCCCAAGCTTGGGGATGCTATGTTTGATGAAGATGATGTTTTTGAGAATATATTTGCTACAATTAATGTTTGTCCCAAGCTTGGGGAAGCTATGTTTAATGCAGATGATATTTTTAGTTCCCCCAGTTTTGATATGCAAATTTATAATGATGATAGCATGCCTCCTACTTATGATGATTATATTGATGAAAGTGGGTTTGGAAGAGTGTCAACTTTAGGAAGTAATGATCAACTATTTTGGAAGATGTTGAATCTTATTATGATAATTATGAAAGTTGGTTTGGAGAGGTCATGACTTTATTTAGTGATGATTCCACTATCTTGGAAGAGGTTTCAATCGATTATGATGAGAACAAAGTTGCTAATTATGATAATTATTGTGATGATACATATGCTATAAAAAGTAGTCATTATTATATTTATAAAACTTGTCATAATTATGATTACCCTTTTTATGAAAATTACTCTTTTAATGTGGAAACAATTTATAGTATTCGAGTTTCTTATGATACTTCCACTATTGCGAATGAGAAGAATCTTGCTTATGTGGAGAGTAGTAAATTTTCTATGCTTGTAGATCATGAAAAGAATGCTTTAGGTGCTGGTTATATTGTTTAATTCATTCATGATGCTATTGAAAATTATTATGAGGGAGGAACATAATCTTGTAGGAATTGCAATAATATCAAGTTTCCTCTCTATGTGCTTAAAATTTTGAAGTTTTGCTTGCTTTACCTTCCTATGCAAGTTGATTCTTGTTCCCACAAGTTGTTTTCTCACAAAATCCCTATGCATAGGAAGTGGGTTAGACTTAAATTTGCTAGTCATATTCTTCATGATGCTCTCTTTATGTTACAATTCTTATCTTTTATGTGAGCATCATTGAAATTATCATGCCTAGCTAGGGGCGTTAAACGATGGCGCTTGTTGGGAGGCAACCCAATCCTATTCTTGTTCTTTACTCTTTGCTCCTGTTTAGTAATAAATAATTCATCTAGACTCTGTTTAGATGTGGTTTTGTATTTTAATTAGTGTTTGTGCCAAGTAGAACCTTTGATAGAGGCAAAGGTGTCCCGATGTTTCGATGAGATGGTGGCTATCGTTTCTGTGGGAGTCGCCTTGACGATCTGACTACGAACGTGCGAGACGTCGCGCCTTAGCAATCGCTAAACCAACTTCCGAGGGGTTATTGACCACGCCGGAGCACGATCAACCTGACCACGAGGGTTTGTTTCCTGCAAGCAAATGAAGAACAAGCAAGAAACTGAGATTGCAATCTGGATATTGCGAATATAAGATGAAAGCTTTATTGATCAAGGTAGGGTTCTGTGACGTCTTGGTCTGGTCGTTGGACACAAACGAAGTAATAGAAGTTGCAGTTATGGCGAACTTTTAATCTAAACAAAACCCAAAGTCTAAACGATGCCCTAAGGGCTGTATATATGGAGGGGAGAGGGCGAATTTCATGTCCCTTGGTGGAGGGGTCCGAAACCAACCCTAACTCTTGTTTCCCCACACATACGGACTCTAAAAACAATGTATACTTAAGTACTTCGAAAATACCTAGAATAATAAGGTGACGCAACACCTAGAATAGCCTCTGGACGAAATTTATGAAGTGGCATCTTGTATATTTCGTCCCATGCTTCATGCACTCATTATGGTGGCTTCAGAGTCCTGGAATCATCACTTGTAACTCCGTTCTTGTTCCCCTTGCGCATGCCATCATCTCCATGCTTGAACTTGCTCCAAGGTTCATCTTTCTTATCCAAGCTAGGCCCTTCATCTTGTAAGCAAAACAAATGTATCCAATTTAGGAGCATCATATTCTCATGAACATTAGAATCGTTACCAAGAAACGAAAGTACCTGATAATTCAATTGGCATGCGCGAGCTCTAGTAATTGGTCCAGTATGTATAGCAGCAGGGGCCATGGGTGTAACAATGGTATTGATGTCCTCATCATCCTCCCCTTCTTGAAATGAAGTCGTCGTCGACGAAAGTTCATCGTCCTCACCCAAATAAGGCTTCAAATCTGCAATATTAAAAGTGGGACTAACCCCAAAATCTGCAGACAGCTCAAGTTTATATGAATTATCATTTATTTTCTCTAACACCTTAAAAGGACCATCAGCACGTGGCATTAGCTTTGATTTTCGCAAATTAGGAAATCTATCCTTACACAAATGTAACCAAACAAGATCTCCAGGTGCAAACACAACATGTTTTCTACCCTTATCTCCAGCAAGTTTATATTTAACATTCCTACGCTCAATGTTTTCCTTAGTTAACTCATGCATTTTTTGAAATCAATTCAGCACATTCTTTAGCATCAAAATTAACCTTCTCCGGAGATGGAAGAGGCAACAAATCAATAGGTGCAAGAGGTAGGAAACCATACGCAATTTCAAAAGGGCACATCTTAGTAGTAGAATGCAATGAACGATTATAAGAAAACTCAATATGAGGCAAGCATTCTTCCCACATTTTCTTGTTATTCTTCAAAACAGCCCTAAGCATAGTAGACAATGTTCCATTGACTACTTCAGTTTGTCCATCAGTTTGGGGGTGACAAGTAGTACTAAAAAGCAGTTTAGTCCCCAACTTAGCCCATAAACATCTCCAAAAGTGGCTAAGAAATTTAGTATCACGATCTGAAACAATAGTATTTGGCACACCATGCAAGCGAATAATTTCACGAAAGAACAAATCAGCAACAGTAACATCATCATCGCTTTTATGACATGGTATAAAGTGTGCCATTTTCGAGAACCTATCCACGACAACAAATATGCTATCCTCCCCTTCTTTGTTCGAGGTAAACCTAAAACAAAGTCCATAGATATATCCTCCCAAGGAACACTAGGTACAGGCAAAGGCATATATAAACCATGAGGATTGAGTCGTGACTTAGCTTTTTGACATGTAGTGCAGCGAGCAACAAAACGCTCAACATCCCGTCTCATCTTTGGCCAAAAGAAATGTGTAGCAAGTCCTCCGTCTTCTTCACGCCAAAGTGTCCCATTTACCTCCTCCATGCGCCTCCTGCAACAACAAAAGACGAACGGAGCTAGCTGGAATGCATAGCTTGTTAGCACGAAACACAAATCCATCGTTAAGAACGAACTTGTTCCAAGTTCTCCCTTCCTTACAATTCTGCAATACATCTTTAAATTCAGCATCATGCACATATTGATCTTTGATGGTCTCCAAACCAAATATTTTAAAGTCAAGTTGTGAAAGCATAGTATAACGACGAGACAATGCATCAGCAATAACATTTTCTTTACCCTTCTTGTGTTTAATGACATAAGGGAAAGTCTCAATGAATTCAACCCATTTAGCATGTCTACGGTTCAGTTTTGCTTGACTTTTAATGTGTTTCAAAGATTCATGATCAGAATGTATAACAAATTCCTTGGGCCATAAATAATGTTGCCATGTTTCTAAGGTCCGAACAAGAGCATATAATTCTTTATCATAAATAGAATAGTTCAAACTAGGCCCACTCAATTTTTCAGAAAAGTATGCAACAGGTTTGCCATCTTGTAATAACACACCTCCTAATCCAATTCCACTAGCATCACATTCAAGCTCAAAAGTCTTATTAAAACCAGGTAGTTAGAGTAAAGGAGCATGTGTGAACTTATCTTTCAATACCATGAAGGCTTCTTCCTGTGTGGTACCCCAAACAAAAGGCACATCCTTCTTTGTAAGCTCGTTGAGAGGTGCAGCAATGGTGCTGAAATCTCTCAAAAAACGCCTATAGAAACCAGCGAGGCCAAGGAAACTCTCACTTGTGTGCCGTTTTGGGCTGCGGCCAACTCTCAATAGCTTCAATCTTGGCTTTATCAACTTCAATTCCCTGTGGAGTAACAACATAGCCAAGAAAAGATACTCGGTCGGTGCAAAAGGTGCACTTTCCAAGGTTTCCAAACAAACGTGCATCACGTAGAGCAATAAAAACAGCACGTAAATGTTCCAAATGTTCCTCCAAAGATTTGCTATAAATCAATATGTCATCAAAGTAAACTACCACAAATCGTCCAATGAAAGCACGTAAAACTTCGTTCATTAACCTCATGAAAGTACTAGTTGCATTAGTTAACCCAAAAGGCATGACTAACCACTCATATAATCCAAACTTAGTTTTAAATGCTGTTTTCCATTCATCTCCCAATTTCATACGAATTTGATGGTATCCACTACGCAAATCAACTTTGGAGAATATTGTAGAGCCACTCAATTCATCAAGCATATCATCTAGCCTAGGAATAGGATGACGATAACGAATAGTAATATTATTAATGCCTCTACAATCAACGCACATACGCGACGTACCATCCTTTTTCGGCACTAAAATGATAGGAACGCACAAGGACTAAGGGATTCGCGTATATAACCTTTGTCGAGCAGTTCTTGTACTTGACGCATAATCTCCTTTGTCTCCTCTGGATTGGTACGGTATGGTGCACGGTTGGGTACGATGCACCGGGAATTAAGTCAATTTGATGCTCAATCCCTCGAATAGGTGGTAATCCCGGTGGCACGTCTTGTGGAAAGACGTCAGCGAACTCCTGCAAAATGTTAGTGACAGCAGGGGGCAAAGAGGAAGGCACGTCCTCGAATGAAAATAATGCCTCTTTGCACACAAAAGCATAGCAAACAGATTTGCTAAAATCTAGATCATCAATATCAGATTTGGTGGCAAGTAAACATGCACTTTTTCAATTTAATTTCAGAAGCAACACTAGATGGTTTATTATTAGGCTGCATTTGTTGCTCAAATTCTTTTGCCACAATCTGATTTTCACTCTTATTTTCTCCTTTTTTGCTTTATTAGCTCTATTAATATATCTTTCAAAATGGAATCAGGAGTCATAGGAAGCAAAGTAATATTTTTATCCTTATGAACAAGAGTATACTGATTGTTTCTACCATGGTGAATAGAATTTTTATCAAATTGCCATGGTCTACCAAGTAATAAGGAACATGCTTGCATCGGTACCACATCACAATCAACATAATCAGCATATGTAGAGATACTAAAATGCACACGAACAGTACGTGTTACCTTAACCTTGCCGCTGTTGTTGAACCATTGGATGTAGTAAGGATGTGGATGTGGTCTTGTGGTGAGAGATAGCTTCTCCACCATCTCGATGCTAGCCAAGTTGTTGCAACTCCCTCCATCTATGATCACGCGAACAGAACGTTCCTTCACAACTCCCTTTGTATGGAACAAATTATGCCTCTGATTTTGCTCAGCTTGTGTAACCTGCACACTCAAAACACGTTGAGCAACTAAACATTCATACCTGTCAGCATCTTCAGGAGCCATGTATTGCGTCTCATGATCAGAATCGTCTCCACCGTGTTCGTCACGTGTAATAAGAGCCAAAGTCTCCTCATCATAGTCACTAGCGGACTCATACCCACCATCCTCAGTAACAATCATCACACGCTTAGATGGGCATTCTCTCGCATAATGACCTCCACCCTTGCAACGTCGACAAATAATATCATGTGTTTGCCCTGTTGATGCCATGGATGAAGAAGAGCTCTTTGCAGGCCCAGAAGGTGTGCTCTTGGCAGATAGTGGTGATTGTGCCTGCTTTATTGTATCACGGTGGAGGTGGCAGCCGACGGAGGCGCCGGTAGCAGAACGTGTGGAAGTAGATGATGCACGTGGTGTCCATGAAGAAGGTCGACCTGCAGAAAAGTTAGTCCGCGCCAATGCCTGTCGATCCTGCACTTCACGTTCAGCTTTACAAGCAAGATGGAATAAACGAGTGATATTAGTATACTCCTTATACTCTAGAATCGTCTGAATCTCTCTATTTAATCCACCCATAAAACGTGCAAGCATAGCTTCATTCTCCTCAACAATACCACATCTAATCATGCCAGTTTGTAATTCCTGATAATATTCTTCTACAGAATTTTTTCCCTGTCTTAAGCGCTGCAATTTTTGAAGTAATTCACGTTGATAATATGGTGGAACCCAACGAGTACGCATAGCAGTTTTCAAAGCAGCCCAAGTAGCAGGAATGGGATATAATCTACAATGCTCAGACCACCAAACACATGCAAAACTAGTGAATGCACAAACAGCAGCAGGAACACGTCTCTCCTCGGGATATTGTAAACATGTAAATCGTTGTTCAGTTTCTAACTCCCAAGTAAGATATATATCAGGAACATATCTACCCTCAAATGGTGGAATATTCAATTTTAGTTTAGGGAGATGGTCATGATCTCGTACCTGAGGGTGAGCCCTACCATTGCCATTATTTGCATGTGGACGACCTGATGGTTGCTGTGCTGGTGGTGGCACGTAGTTCTGATTTTGATCAACCTCATCCTCGTAATCGTAGCAAAATCATCCTCCTCCGCATCAGCAGCAGGAGCCACAGAAGTAGCAACAGCAGCACCAACAGTTTGGCCAGGTGCAAGAGGAGACGGCTCGCTCGGCGGAGGGCTGTTTCACGATGTGTAGGTAGTCGTCGTTGTTGTTGTTGTAGAGGTGCGTTAGGTGCAGCCGGTGGTGGTGGTGGAAGACGCGCGAGCAATTCATTAAACTGTTATCGAGCTTTGTTTCGAACGTCTTCTCCATGCCATCGATCTTCTCCATGGCCTCTTCAAATCTGTTTAGCACCATGCACCTGTCCATTCATCATTTGCTGAAATTTATCATGCAACTCCTGTTCGTCATGTTCTCAGTCAGTCTCGTCGGCTTGTGATCCTGCCATGGTTAGCAACAATAGAAACACACACAAGAATATGATCCTACAGAATACTAACAAGAGGTGGTGGTGGCGGGTGTCACAAATCCGTCAAGCAAATCTCAAATTCTTACCAGTTCTTACCCAGCAGCAGGCGGTGATCGGCAACCGTTGTAGTCAAAACTCTCAAAAGCTTGGATGGAGCGATTGCCAGGGAGAGTCAAACGCACGACGTAGAGTATGTGGAGCTGGGAAGGCTTATAGTATGGTAGCAAAAAGGGTCAGCAATAATCAATTCAGAGATGCAAAGTTGAATAAACGCTCAACGACGGTACTGTGCTGGTCCTAGGCTAGACCGTGCTAGAGACGCGAGCCTAGAACACTAACAAAATCACGGCGCTGCACGTTATCAGGGAAAAGCACACTCTGGAACTTTTTTTTTTTGCTTTTTTTTTTGCGCTCCTCTTTTTTTTTTGCGCTCCTCTTTTTTTTTGCGAAAAATTACTATAATGGCGAGTGTCTCAAAACTCTTCCCTCGTCAAACTGATAGGATGGGCACGAAATTTTTTTTTTTCTTTTTTTCGGAAATCAGGGCAGCGACGACGAAAAAGTGCGACAAAAAATCACTATGATGGCACGTGGCTCAAAAGACTCAGAAAAGCCTAAAAATAGGATAGGGAAAAAATATTTTTGCCCGTGAAAATTTTGGCCTAAAAACTGCCCGGGGGTCTCCAGACTCTTTTTTTTTCCGAGACCTACGCAGGCAAGGAAACACGAATCGGAATTGAGATTGATCTCAAGAACAAACCTAATATGAGAAGAACTCGGATTGGTGGTGGATATATGGATTCAGAGCGGTGGCGGATAAGCAAGTGGTAGATGGGCATGATGATGGTGCGGCGGCGGCGTGACAACTTATGACAGAACTCGAAACTCTAAAAGACTAGACTCTAAGACCAGCAACTTGACACGACGATGCAACCGCAAAATTCAACAAAGCAAAAACCCTAAAAAGATTATGCAAAGGCTCAGATTGGTTCGGATATGATGAACTAACCCTAATTTTTTTGGGCTTTTTCGTGGACTGTAGGTATGAAGAACAGACTCGATCTAATCTACGAAAAACTGTAAAATCTCACCGAGCAACCTGGAAATCTGATACCACTTGATAGAGGCAAAGGTGTCCCGATGTTTCGATGAGATGGTGGCTATCGTTTTCTGTGGGAGTCGACCTTGACGATCCGACTACGAACGTGCGAGACGTCGCGCCTTAGCAATCGCTAAACCAACTTCCGAGGGGTTATTGACCACGCCGGAGCACGATCAACCTGACCACGAGGGCCTGTTTCCTGCGAGCAAACGAAGAACAAGCAAGAAACTGAGATTGCAATCTGGATATTGCGAATATAAGATGAAAGCTTTATTGATCAAGGTGGGGTTCTGTGACGTCTTGGTCTGGTCGTTGGACACAAACGAAGTACGCGAAGTTGCAGCTATGGCGAACTTTTAATCTAAACAAAACCCAAGTCTAAACGACGCCCTAAGGGCTGTTTATATGGAGGAAGAGAGGGGAATTTCGTGGCCCTTGAGGGTGGGGTCCGAAACCAACCCTAACTCTTGTTTCCCCACACATACGGACTCTAAAAATAGCCTATACTTAAGTATTTCGAAATTACATGGGCCTGGCCCATTATAAGGTGACGCAGCACCTAGAATAGCCTATGGACGAATATTATGAAGTGGCATCTTGTATATTTCGTCCAATGGCTTCATGCACTCCTTATGGCGGCTTCAAAGTCCTGAAATCATCATTGTAACTCCGTTCTTGATCCCCTTGCGCATGCCATCAACTTCATGCGTGTTCTTGCTCCAATGTTCATCCTTCTCCAAGCTAGGCCCTTCATTTGAAAGCAAAACAAATGTATCCAATTTAGGCAGCATCATAATCTCATGAACATTAGAATCATTACCAAGAAACGAAAGTACCTGGTAATTTAATTGGCGTGCGCGAGCTCTAGTAATTGGTCCAGTATATGTAACAGTAGGGGCTGTGGGTGTAACAATGGTATTGATGTCCTCATCAATGCTTGCTCATGAAGACCTCGGGAATTTGAGGAAGCCCATCATCGGAATATACAAGCCAAGTTCTATAATGAAAATTCCCACTAGTATATGAAAGTGATAACTCAAGAGACTCTCTATATGAAGAACATGGTGCTAATTTGAAGCACAAGTGTGGTAAAAGGATAGTAACATTGCCCTTCTCTCTTTTTCTCTCATTTTTTTGTTTCTCTTTTTTTGGTGGCTTCTTTGGCCTCTTTTTTTATTTGGGCTTCTTTGGCCTCTTTTATTTTGATAACCTCACATGGGACAATGTTCTAATAATGATGATCATCACACTTTTATTTACTTACAACTCAATATTACAACTCGATATCTAGAACAAGGATATGACTCTATATGAATGCCTCCGGCGGTGTACCGGGATGTGCAATGATCTAGCGTAGCAATGACATCAAAAAAACGGAAAGCCATGAAAACATCATGCTAGCTATCTTACGATCATGCAAAGCAATATGATAATGATGCTCAAGTCATGTATATGAAGATGATGGAAGTTGCATGGCAATATATCTTGGAATGTCTATGGAAATGCCATGATAGGTAGGTATGGTGGCTGTTTTGAGGAAGATATAAGGAGGCTTATGTGTGATAGAGCGTATCATATCACGGGGTTTGGATGCACCGACGAGGTTTGCACCGACTCTCAAGGTGAGAAAGGGCAATGCACGGTACCGAAGAGGCTAGCAGTGATGGAAGGTGAGAGTGCGTATAATCCATGGACTCAACATTAGTCATTAAGAACTCACATACTTATTGCAAAAATCTATTATTCATCAAAACAAAGTACTACGTGCATGCTCCTAGGGGTATAGATTGGTAGGAAAAGACCATCGCTCGTCCCCGACCGCCTCTCATAAGGAAGACAATCAATAAATACCTCATGCTCCAACTTCGTTACATAATGGTTCACCATACGTGCATGCTATGAGAATGACAAAATTCAACACAAGTATTTCTACAATCCACAACTACCCACTAGCATGACTCTAATATCACCATATTTATATCGCAAAACTATTGCAAGGAATCAAACATATCATATCAGTGATCTACAAGTTTTATGTAGGAATTTATGACTAACCATGTGAATGACCAATTCCTGTCAACTCTCTAAATGGATATAAGTGAAGCAAGAGAGTTTAATTCTTTCTACAAAATATGTCCACGCTCTAACAAATATAAGTGAAGCAAAAGAGCATTCTACAAATGCCAGTTATCTATGTGAAGAGAAACAGGCAATCCAAACTTAGAATTGATATAAATGAAGCACATGAAGCATTCTATAAAGAAACCAAGGACTATCTCATACCAGCATAGTGCATAAAAGAAAAGTGAAAACTAAATGCAAAAGACGCTCCAAGATTTGCACATATCGCATGAATGAAATGAATCCGAAAACATACCGATATTTGTTGAAGAAAGATGGGATGCCTTCCGGGGCATCCCCAAGCTTAGACGCTTGAGTCTCCTTTAATATTTACTTGGGGTGCCTTGGGCATCCCCAAGCTTGAGCTCTTGCCTCTCCTTCTTCTCCTCACATCGAGACATCCTCGATCTTCGAACACTTCATCCACACAAAACTCAACAGAAAGCTCGGTAAGATCCGTTAGTATAATAAAGCAAATCACTACTCTAAGTATTGTTGCAAACCAATTCATATTTTGTTTTTGCATCATACCTACTGTAATATAACTTTTCCATGGCTTAATCCACTGATAGGAATTGATAGTTTCATCAAAACAAGCAAACTATGCATCAAAAACAGAATCTGTCTTAAACAGGACAGTCTGTAGTAATCTGAACATTCACCATACTTTTGGTACTCCAAAAATTCTACCAAAATTAGTAAAAATAAAAAAATTTATATAAAGACATTCCAAAAACTTTCATAACCGTTTGACGTTCCAGTAAAAAATGTAAAATCTCGCACTACAGCCAAAGTTTCTGTCCTCCACCGCACAAACCAACGAGTAATCTAAAACATCCTAAAGGCAAACCTTGGCACATTATTTTTATAATACAATGGAATTGTTCAAGGGGATAATTATTTTTGTTGAAAATTTTCTGTAATCAAGATTCACAAAGTTTTCGTGAGCATGAACAAAGTTCAAGGAGCTCCCCCACTTCAACAATGCTTGTCTCTCTCACTTTCACTTTCCTTTTTGAAAAGTTTTGGGGTACCCTCTTTATTTTTTTGTTTTTAAACTATATTAAAGCACTCAACAGAAATAAATGACTCTCTAAAACTTCCGGGTTGTCTCCCTGGCAGCGCTTTCTTTAAAGCCATTAAGCTAGGCATATAGTGCTCAAGTAATGGATCCACCCGGATCCCAAGGTATATCAAAGCCAATTTTAATTAACAATGATTTGTAATTTAGTGGTGAGCACAAAGTAACATATATCATGTAATGGCGAAGTCTAACTCTCTTCCTATGCATCGGCATGTCATGCAAGAACAATTCATGCACACAAAGTAAAGGCCAATGCATAGTATAAACAGTTTCTTGCAATTTTATCATGTTGGAAACATAGAGAGGTGGAGATATAGTTCCTCTCTCATAATAATTGCAAGTAGGATCAGCAAGCCCATGCATATTATATTCATCAAAATCATCATGTGCAACGGTAAAAGGCAACCCATCAATATAATCCTTAATAAGTGCAAACTTCTCCGATATAGTGTAGTCGGAGAATTCAAAAAGATAATAGGACTATCATGCGTGGGTGCAATAGAAACAATTTCATGTTTAACATAAGGAACTATAGCAAGTTCATCTCCATAAGCATAATTCATATTGGCATCTTGGCCACAAGCATAGCAAGCATCATCAAAAAGGGATATTTCAAAGAATCAACGGGATCATAACAATCATCATAGCAATCATCCTTCGGTAAGCATGAAGGGAAATTAAACAATGTATGAGTTGAAGAGTTACTCTCATTAGAAGGTGGGCACGGGTAGCTAATCCGCTCTTCCTCCTTTTGTTCTTCGCTCTCCTCGTCATCTTTTTCATCCAATGAGCCCACAATTTCATCAATTCCTTCTTCCATAGACTGCTGCAAAATATTAGTCTCTTCTTGGACAGTGGAGACTCTCTCAATAAAATCATCAATATTGGAATTGAATTCATAATTCTCGTAGCAATATTTAAGTATAGCAAAAGTTTCAGGTCTGTAACCAGCATCATCAAGATTTTCACACTCTTTAAACAAAGATTCAATTTCATAAGCACCCATAAAAGCAACAAATTCTTCTATTTGTTCCACATCATAGTAATCATATATACCATTAGCATAATAAGCCAAGGTTTTATCATCATTAAATTTGCATGAAAAGGGAAGGTGTGGAGCCTTCATCCTAGAGCAACAAGTATAGTCATATCTCAAGCATAGTTCCCGAGCATACCAATGCAACATATGAATTTGATCTCATAACAGTTTCCCTTTTTGAATCAAGCGATAATCCCTAAAGTATTCGTGTTGATCCAAAGTGTCTCCCGTTACATAATTGAATGGGGTTTTCTCAGGATTGTCAAAGCAGTACATAATGTTTTTCACATAACCATCATCGAGGGTTTTAGGAGGTTCCCCATCTCCATGAGTAGCAAGTAATCCTAATTTTTTGGTATTTCGTGTTCCATATCCATAACTAAAGATAGAGAGCAACTTAAAACAACAAATAAAAATTACTTAGTGATAAAGCAAACAAGCACACACGAGAATATTCACCCCAAGCTATAACTCCCCGGCAACAGCGCCAGAAAAAGGTCTTGATAACCCACAAGTATAGGGGATCAATTGTGGCCTCTTTCAATAAGTAAGAGTGTCGAACCCAACGAGGAGCAAAAGGTAGAACAAATATTCCCTCAAGTTCTATCGACCACCGATACAACTCTACGCACGCTTAACGTTCGCTTAGCTAGAACAAGTATGAAACTAGAAGTACTTTGTAGGTGTAATGGGATAGGTTTGCAAGAATATAAAGAGCACGTAAATAAAAACTAGGGGCTGTTTTAGGTAAAGAAGCAATAAAGTTAGTATAGCGAGTGTGGAAAAGTGGTGGTAGGAGTTGCAAAATTGTCCCTAAGCAATTGACTACTTTACTAGACCGATAGCAAGTTTTACGTGGGAGAGGCCACTGCTAGCATGTCATCCCCAACTTGGAATTTTATGCACTTATGATTGGAACTATTAGCAAGCATCCACAACTACTGACGTTCATTAAGGTAAAACCCAACCATAGCATTAAGATATATTGGTCCCCCTTCAATCCCGTATGCATCAATTTCTATGCTAGGTTGAAGCTTTTGTCACTCTTGCCCTCCAATACATAGTCCTATCAACATACAACTAACCCTATGGTGTGATCCACGCGCGCTCATATGATGGGCACCAAATGACAGCAACATAACGACAAGCAAATTAAATCAATCATAGCAATTCACCAATCACCGATAGGACAACGAAAATCTACTCAGACATCATAGGATGGCAACACATCATTGGATAATAATATGAAGCATAAAGCACCATGTTCAAGTAGAGGGTACAGCGGGTTGCGGGAGAGTGGACCACTGTAGATAGATGCGGGAAGGTGACGGAGATGTTGGTGAAGATGACGGAGGTGTTGGTGTAGATCACCGTCACATGATGATGGCCCCGGCGGCGTTCCGGCGCTACCGGGGAGAGGGGGAGAGAGCCCCCCTTCTTCTTCTTCTTCCTTGACCTTCTCCCTAGGTGGGAGAAGGGTTTCCCCTCTGGTCCATGGCCTTCATGGCGGCGGAGGGGCGAGAGCCCCTCCGAAATTGGATATGTCTCTCTGTCTCTCTATGTTTCTGCGTTTCCAGATTCTACCCTTTCACCGTTTCTTAAATTCCCGGAGATCCGTAACTCCGATTGGGCTGAATTTTGGATACAAATTTTATCTGGATATTAGCTTTCTTGCTGCGAAAGAAGGGCACCAACCGCCTTACGGGGTAGCCACGAGGGCCCAGGGCGCGCCCCCCTGTCTCGTGGCCCCCTCGGGCATCATCTCGCGTTGATTCCACTTCCCAAAATTCACATATATTCCAAAAAAATCTCTGTCATTTTTTATCCCGTTTGGACTCCGTTTGATATGGATTTTCTGCAAAACAAAAAACATGCAACAAATAGGAACTGGCACTGGGCACTGGATCAATATGTTAGTCCCAAAAATAGTATAAATAGTTGCCAAAAGTATATGAAAGTTGTATAATATTGGCATGGAACAATCAAAAATTATAGATACGATGGAGACGTATCAGATATCCATATCAAACGAAGTCCAAACGCGATAAAAATTTATGGAGAATTATTTTGGAATATGTGTGATTTTTGGGGCTTGGAATCAATGCAAACGGGGGCCCATAGCCCCCACAAGACACCAGGGCGCGCCCTAGGGGCCATGCGTGCCCTAGTGGGCTGTGCCCTCCTCGGATGTCAGTTGGGTCTCTACTTCGGGTGCAAGGAAGCTTATATCCGGAAAAAATCGTGTTAAAATTTCAGCGCAATCGGAGTTACGGATCTCCCAGAATATAAGAAACGGTTTTCAACCAGAAAACAGGAACACGAAACAGAAAAGAACAGAGGGATAGATCCAATCTCGAAGGGGATCCCACCCCTCCGCCGCTATGGAGGCCATGGACCAGAGGGGGAACTCTCCTCCCATCTAGGGGGAGGCCAAGGAATAAGAAGGAGGAGGGGGCTCTCTTCCCCTCTCTCTCCCGATGGCGTCGGAGTGCCGCCGGGGCAAGAAGCGTGACGGCAATCTACATCAACAATCTTGCTACCGTCAATACCAACTTTCTCCCCCTCTATGTAGTGGTGTAATGATACGTCTCCAACGTATCTATAATGTTTGATTGTTCCATACTATTATATTATCTGTTTTGGATGTTTCATGGGCTTTAATATGCACTTTTATATTATTTTTGGGACTAACCTATTAACCAAAGGCCCAGTGCAAATTGTTTTTTTTTGCCTATTTCAGTGTTTCGCAGAAAAGGAATATCAGACGGAATCCAATGGAACGAAACCTTCGCGAGGACCTTTCTTGGAACAAACGCAACCCAGGAGACTTGGAGTACAAGTCTAGAAGTCCGCGAAGCTTCCATGAGGCAGGGGGCGCGCCCAGGGGGACAGGCGCGCCCCCACCCTCGTGGGCCCCATGGAGCTCCACCGACCTACTTCTTTCGCCTATATATACTCTTATACCCTGAAAACATCCAGGTAAGCCACGAAACCACTTTTCCACCACCGCAACCTTCTATACCCGTGAGATCCCATCTGGGGGCCTTTTCCGGCGATTTGTCGGAGGGGGAATCGATCACAGAGGGCTTTTACATCAACACCATAGCCTCTCCGATGATGTGTGAGTAGTTTACCACAGACCTTCGGGTCCATGTTATTAGCTAGATGGCTTTTCTCTCTCTTTGGTTCTCAATACAAAGTTCTCCTCGATGTTCTTGGAGATCTATTCGATGTAATACTCTTTTGCGGTGTGTTTGCCGAGATCCGATGAATTTTGGGTTTATTAATTTGATTATCTATGAATATTATTTGGTTCTTCTTTGAATTCTTATATGCATAATTTGATATCTTTGCAAGTCTCTTCGAATTATCGGTTTAGTTTGGCCTACTAGATTGATCTTTCTTGCAATGGGAGAAGTGCTTAGCTTTGGGTTCAATCTTGCGGTGTCCTTTCCCAGTGACAATAGGGGCAGAAAGGCGTGTATTGTATTGTTGCCATCGAGGATAAAAAGATGAGGTTTATATCATATTGCTTGAGTTTATCCCTCTACATCATGTCATCTTGCCAAATGTGTTACTCTGTTCTTATGAACTTAATACTCTAGATGCATGTTGGATAGCGGTCAGTGTGTGCAGTAATAGTAGTAGATGCATAATCGTTTTGGTCTACTTGACACGGACGTGATGCCTATATTCATGATCATTGCCTTAGATATCATCATAACTATGCGCTTTTCTATCAATTGCTCGGTAGTAATTTGTTCACCCACCGTAATATATGCTATCATGAGAGAAGCCACTAGTGAAACCTATGGCCCCCGGGTCTACTTTACATCATACAAGTTGTTGATCTATAGTTTTAGTTTACTATTTATTTTGCAATCTTTATTTTCCAATCTATACAAAAATACCAAAAATATTTATCTTATTATCTTTATCAGATCTCACTTTTGCAAGTGGTCGTGAAGGGATTGACGACCCATTTATCGCGTTGGTTGCAAGGTTCTTGATTGTTTGTGCAGGTACTAGGCGACTTGCGTGTAGTCTCCTACTAGATTGATACCTTGGTTCTCAAAAACTGAGGGAAATACTTATGCTATTTTGCTGCATCACCCTTTCCTCTTCAAGGGAAAACCAACGCATGCTCAAGAGGTAGCAAAAAGGATTTCTGGCGCCGTTGCCAGGGAGATCTACGCTCAAGTCAAGACATACCAAGTACCCATCACAAACTCTTATCCCTCGCATTACGTTATTTGCCATTTGCCTCTCGTTTTCCTCTCCCCCACTTCACCTTTGTCGTTTTATTCGCCCTTTTTCGTTCACCTCTTTTCGCTTGCCTCTTGTGTGTCCATGTGTTAGATCGTTTATTCGCCCTCATGGCTAGTTCTCCTATCATTGTTAACACTCCCAATAATGAAGTTCTTAATTTTAAACAAAGGGAGGGACAAAATCTAAAAGATGCATGGTATAGAATTTGCAATGCTCAAAACAAATCTACTGAAAAGCAATCTACTTCCGTTCTTCTTCACAATTTTTACGTAGGCATAACTCCTTGGTATAGATATGTTCCTGATACCATTACCGGAGGGGATTTCTTGGGTAGCCATACTTTTGATTCTTATAATGCTATGATAGATTTGTTAGGCCCACCACCTCTTTTGGTCAATGGAACTATTTTAAGTTTGGAACATGTGATGCAAAGGCTTGATATTATTGAAAATAAAATTGCCATTGTAGAGTTAATTGAAAATTTGGATAAAAAGATCCACAACCAAATTACCCAATATGGATCTAAGGTAGGAGTTACTCTAAAAAATCTAAAGGAAAAGGAACCCATAGTTAATGAGAAGATAGATCAAGATTCTACTAGAATTGATAAACTCAAAGATATTATTGCCAACTTGGGGTCTGCTTTCTCTGCTGTTAAAAATACCTCAAAATCTCCTCCTACCAAAGTTGCCAAATTTATCTATGTTCCTAAAAATAAGGGTGAATCTTCGAATAAGAAAAATGAAGATCTCAAATCAGTAAGTGTTCACCCCAACCTTTTAGATATCATTAAGGAACCTTTTGCTACAAATGAATTTCTTGATTTCTTACCTAGGAGTTTGATCATTAGCAAAAATAAAGAACCTCCTAAGGGTTATAAGTGTTTAAATGAAGAATTGCATACCAAAGATGATAATACTTAGATCTATTCTTGCTTTTATACCTACCTAGGGGCGTTAAACGATAGCGCTTGTTGGGAGACAACCCAATTTTATTTTTGTTCCTTGCTTTTTGTTCCTATTTAGTAATAAATAATTCATCTATCCTCTGTTATGATTGTGTTTTTTATGTTTTAATTAGTGTTTGTGCCAAGTAATGACTTTAGGATCTTCTTGGGTGATTGTTGTTTGATCTTGCTGAAAAAACAGAAAGTATGCGCTCACGAGAATAATTTCCATTTTTTACCAGAGAGTGATAAAATACCAATTCCAACTGCAGTTTATCGACATACAAATTATTTACATCTTCCTAATTTTTAAGAATTTTTGGAGTTACAGAAGTATTAGAAACCTCTAGATTTCTACAGACTGTTCTGTTTTTGACAGATTCTGTTTTTCGTGTGTTGTTCGCTTATTTTGATGAATCTATGGCTAGTATCGGGGGGTATGAACCATAGAGAAGTTGTAATACAGTAGGTTTAACACCAATATAAATAAATAATGAGTTCATTACAATACCTTAAAGTGGTGATTTATTTTCTTATACTAACGGAGCTCATGAGATTTTCTGTTGAGTTTTGTGTTGTGAAGTTTTCATGTTTTTGGGTAAAGATTTGATGGATTTTGGAATAAGGAGTGGCAAGAGCCTAAGCTTGGGGATGCCCATGGCACCCCAAGGTAAAATTCAAGGACAACCAAAATCCTAAGCTTGGGGATGCCCCGGAAGGCATCCCCTCTTTCGTCTTCGTCTATCGGTAACTTTACTTGAGGCTATATTTTTATTCACCACATGATATGTGTTTTGCTTGGAGCGTCTTGTATGATTTGAGTCTTTGTTTTTTAGTTTACCACAATCATCCTTGCTGTACACACCTTTTGGGAGAGACACACATGAATCGGAATTTATTAGAATACTCTATGTGCTTCACTTATATCTTTTGAGCTAGATAAATTTTGCTCTAGTGCTTCACTTATATCCTTTAGAGTACGGTGGTGGTTTTATTTTATAGAAATTATTGATATCTCATGATTCACTTATATTATTTTGAGAGTCTTTTAGAACAGCATGGTAATTTGCTTTGGCTATAAAATTAGTCCTAATATGATAGGCATCCAAGATGGGTATAATAAAAACTTTCATATAGAGTGCATTGAATACTATGAGAAGTTTGATACTTGATGATTGTTTTGAGATATGAAGCTGGTGATATTAGAGTCATACTAGTTAAGTAATTGTGAAATTTAGAAATACTTGTGTTGAGGTTTGCAGGTCCCGTAGCATGCACGTACGGTAACCGTTGTGTGACAAATTTGAAGCATGAGGTGTTCTTTGATTGACTTCCTTATGAGTGGTGGTCGGGGATGAGCGATGGTATTTTCCTACCAATCTATCCCCCTAGGATCATGCTCGTAGTGCTTGGTTTTGATGACTTGTAGATTTTTGCAATAAGCATGTGAGTTCTTTATGACTAATGTTGAGTCCATGGATTATACGCACTCTCACCCTTCCATCGCTGTTAGCCTCTTCGGTATCGTGCATTGCCCTTTCTCACCTCGAGAGTTGGTGCAAACTTCGCCGGTGCATCCAAACCCCGTGATATGATACGCTCTTTCACACATAAACCTCCTTAAATCTTCCTCAAAACAGCCACCAAACCTACCTATTATGGCATTTCCATAGCCATTCCGAGGTATATTGCCATGCAACTTTCCACCGTTCCGTTTTTTATGACATGCTCCATCATTGTCATATTGCATTGCATGATCATGTAGTTGACATCGTATTTGTGGCAAAGCCACCGCTCATAATTTTTTATACACGTCGCTCTTGAATCATTGCACATCCCGGTACACCGCCGGAGGCATTCATATAGAGTCATATTTTGTTCTAGTATCGAGTTGTAGTTTTTGAGTTGTAAATAAATAGAAGTGTGATGATCATCATTATTAGAGCATTGTCCCGTGAGGAAAAAAAAAGAGAGAGAAAGGACAAATAAAAAAAGAAGGCCCAAAAAAATGAGAGAAAAGAGAGAAGGTGCAATGTTCCTATCCTTTTTCCACACTTGTGCTTCAAAGTAGCACCATGATCTTCATGATAGAGAGTCTCTTATTTTGTCACTTTCATATACTAGTGGAAATTTTCATTATAAAACTTGGCTTGAATATTCCAACAATGGGCTTCCTTAAAATGCCCTAGGTCTTCGTGAGCAAGCAAGTTGGATGCACACCCACTTAGTTTCTTTTGTTGAGCTTTCGGACATTTATAGCTCTAGTGCATCTGTTGCATGGCAATCCCTACTCCTCTGATGAGGACATGACTACCTTGGATACGACCAAAAATATTGCGTACATGCATATTTGTCAGGTGATTTCTAATGCAAACTATTCAATAATCTATTTATGTTATCCAGAACAAAAATACTTCACACACTTTTGTGTTTTGTCTAATTGCAGGTGTATGGGACATTTGTACAATCCACATATGAAGACAAGGGAAAAGGAGAAGTTTAGGTTGTGTTCAAAAAGTCCTCTCACGTCACTTTGGGCCAATCTTTCT
>NW_024114097.1:0-21999 GCF_003073215.2 Triticum urartu
TACTAATAAGTTTAAGTTCACCTTTAACTCTAGACATATAATCACTCAAGTGTTCAATCATATAAGAATTACATTTCAATTGTCTACCAACATAAGCATTGAAGTCTTCTTGTTTAACCATAAAATTATCAAACTCATCCAAGCATTGGCTAGCAAACTTGGTAGATGGGATTTCACCCTTATCAAATATATAGAGAGAATTTACCTTTACTACCTGTGACGGGTTATCAAGACCATGTATTTCTTCAATAGGTGGTAAATTCTTAACATCTTCAGCTTTAATACCTTTTTCTTTCATAGATTTCTTTGCCTCTTGCATATCTTCAAGACTGAGAAATAGAATACCCCTTTTCTTCGGAGTTGGCTTAGGAGTTGGTTCAGGAAGTGTCCAATCACTTTCATTACTCAACATATTATTCAATAGCAATTCAGCTTGATCAACAGTTCTTTCCCTGAAAACACAACCAGCACAACTATCCAGGTGGTCTCCGGAAGCATCGGTTAGTCCATTATAAAGGATATCAAGTATTTGATTTTTCTTGAGAGGATGATCAGGCAAAGCATTAAGTAATCAGAGAAGCCTCCCCCAAGCTTGTGGGTGACTCTCTTCTTCAATTTTCACAAAATTATATATTTCCCTTAAGGCAGCTTTCTTCTTATGAGCGGGGAAATATTTAGCAGAGAAGTAATAAATCATATCCTGGGGACTACGCACACAACCAGGATCAAGAGAATTAAACCATGCTTTAGCATCACCCTTTAATGAGAACGGAAATAACTTAAGGATAAAGTAATAGCGATTTTTCTCATCATTAGTGAACAGGGTGGCTATATCATTTAATTTAGTAAGATGTGCCACAACAGTTTCAGGTTCATAGCCATAAAAAGGATCAGATTCAACCAAAGTAATTAACTCAGGATCGACAGAGAAATCATAATCCTTATCAGAAATACAGATAGGTGAAGTAGCAAAAGCAGGGTCATGTTTCATTCTAGCATTCAAGGATTTTTCTTTCAGCTTAGCTAACAGTTTCTTAAGATCATATCTATCATTGCAAGCTAAAAAGTCTCTAGCAGTTTCTTCATCCATAACATAACCCTCAGGCACAACATGCAATTCATATCTAGGGGGAGAATCTTCATCATCACTTTCATCAATATTATCAGTTTCAATAATTTCATTCTCTCTAACCCTAGCAAGTTGTTCATCAAGAAATTCACCTAATGGCACAGTATTACTTATCCAAGCCAAAGAAGTAGTTTCATCATAAGCATCATGCAAAGCAGAAGTGGCATCATCAATAACATGCGACATATCAAAATGAATAGCAGGAGTAGGTGTCGCAAGTTTACTCAAACAGAAGGTGAATCAAGTGCAGAGCTAGATGGCAGTTCCTTACCTCCCCTCGTAGTTGAGGGAAAATCTTGGTTCTTTCATCTTCAAGTTCCTCATAGTGATCAACAGATATAAATCCCAAGTGACTCAAAGAATAGAGCTATGCTCCCCGGCAACGGCGCCAGAAAATAGTCTTGATAACCCACAAGTATAGGGGATCGCAACAGTTTTCGAGGGTAGAGTATTCAACCCAAATTTATTGATTCGACACAAGGGGAGCCAAAGAATATTCTCAAGTATTAATAGTTGAGTTGTCAATTCAACCGCACCTGAAAGACTTAATATCTGCAGCAAAGTATTTAGTAGCAAAGTAATATGGAAGTAACGGTAACGGTGGCAAAAGTAATAGTATTGGTTTTGTAGTGATTGTAACAGTGGCAACGGAAAAGTAACTAAGCAAAGATCAATATGTGAAAAGCTCGTAGGCAATGGATCAGTGATGGATAATTATGTCGGATGCGATTCCTCATGCAACAGTTATAACATAGGGTGACACAGAACTAGCTCCAGTTCATCAATGTAATGTAGGCATGTATTCCGAATATAGTCATACGTGCTTATGGAAAAGAACTTGCATGACATCTTTTGTCCTACCCTCCCGTGGCAGCGGGGTCCTATTGGAAACTAAGGGATATTAAGGCCTCCTTTTAATAGAGTACCGGACCAAAGCATTAACACTTAGTGAATACATGAACTCCTCAAACTATAGTCATCACCGGGAGTGGTCCCGATTATTGTCACTTCGGGGTTACCGGATCATAACACATAGTAGGTGACTATTGACTTGCAAAATAGGATCAAGAACTCACATATATTCATGAAAACATAATAGGTTCAGATCTGAAATCATGGCACTCGGGCCCTAGTGACAAGCATTAAGCATAGCAAAGTCATAGCAATATCAATCTCAGAACATAATGGATACTAGGGATCAAACCCTAACAAAACTAACTCGATTACATGATAAATCTCATCCAACCCATCACCGTCCAGCAAGCCTACGATGGAATTACTCACGCACGGTGGTGAGCATCATGAAATTGGTGATGGAGGAAGGTTGATGATGACGATGGCGACGGATTCCCCTCTCCGGAGCCCCGAACGGACTCCAGATCAGCCCTCCCGAGAGATTTAGGGCTTGGCGGGCTCCGTATCGTAAAACGTGATGAATCCTCCTCTGTATTTTTCTCCCCGAACGTGAATATATAGGGTCGAAGTTGAGGTCGGTGGAGCATCAGGGGGGCCACGAGAGAGGGGGCGCGCCCCAGGGGGGTGGGCCCGCCCCCACCCTCGTGGACACGATGTGGGCCCCTGCGTTGATTCTTTTGCCAATATTTTTTATATATTCTGAAAATATTCTCTGTGAAGTTTCAGGTCATTCCGAGAACTTTTATTTCGCACAAAAATAACACCATGGCAATTCTGCTGAAAACAGCGTCAGTCATGGTTAGTTCCATTCAAATCATGCAAGTTAGAGTCCAAAACAAGGTCAAAAGTGTTTGGAAAAGTAGATACGATGGAGACGTATCAACTCCCCCAAGCTTAAACCTTTGCTTGTCCTCAAGCAATTCAGTTGACAAACTGAAAGTGATAAAGAAAAACTTTTACAAACTCTGTTTGATCTTGTTGTTGTAAATATGTAAAGCCAGCATTCAAGTTTTCAGCAAAGATTATGAACTAACCATATTCACAATAACATTTAGGTCTCATGTTTACTCATATCAATGGCATAATCAACTAGCGAGCAATAATAATAAATCTCGGATGACAACACTTTCTCAAAACAATCATAATATGATATAACAAGATGGTATCTCGCTAGCCCTTTCTGAGACCGCAAAACATAAATGCAGAGCACCTTTGAAGTTCAAGGACTGACTAAACATTGTAATTCATGGTAAAAGAGATCCAGTCATAGTCATACTCAATGTAAACTAATAGTAATACATGCAAATGACAGTGGTGCTCTCCAACTGGTGCTTTTTAATAAGAGGATGATGACTCAACATAAAAGTAAATAGATAGGCCCTTCGCAGAGGGAAGCAGGGATTTGTAGAGGTGCCAGAGCTCGATTTTGAAATAGAGATAAATAATATTTTGAGTGGTATACTTTCATTGTCAACATAACAACCGAGAGATCTCGATATCTTCCATGCTACACACATTATAGGTGGTTCCCAAACAGAATGGTAAAGTTTATACTCCCCACCACCAACAAACATCAATCCATGGCTTGTCCGAAACAACGGGTGCCTCCAACTAACAACAATCCTGGGGGAGTTTTGTTTGCAATTATTTTAATTTAAGCATGGGACTGGGCATCCCGGTTACCAGCCATTTTCTCGTGAGTGAGGAGCGGAGTCCACTCCTCTTGAGAATAACCGCCTAGCATGGAAGATATAGAGATCTCCTGTTGATATGTTGACATGAAAGTATACTCAATGATAAAACACAAAATATTATTCATCTCTATTTCAAAAATCGAGCTCTGGCACCTCTACAAATCCCTGCTTCCCTCTGCGAAGGGCCTATCTATTTACTTTTATGTTGAGTCATCATCCTCTTATTAAAAAGCACTAGTTGGAGAGCACCTGTCATTTGCATGATTACTATTAGTTTACATTGAGTATGACTTGACTGGATCTCTTTTACCATGAATTACAATGTTTAGTCAGTCCTTGACTTCAAAGGTGCTCTGCATTTTTTTTGCGGTCTCAGAAAGGGCTAGCGAGATACCATCTTGTTATATCATATTATGATTGTTTTGAGAAAGTGTTGTCATCCGAGATTTATTATTATTGCTCGCTAGTTGATTATGCCATTGATATGAGTAAACATGAGACCTAAATGTTATTGTGAATATGGTTAGTTCATAATCTTTGCTGAAAACTTGAATGCTGGCTTTACATATTTACAACAACAAGATCAAACAGAGTTTGTAAAAGTTTTTCTTTATCACTTTCAGTTTGTCAACTGAATTGCTTGAGGACAAGCAAAGGTTTAAGCTTGGGGGAGTTGATACGTCTCCATCGTATCTACTTTTCCAAACACTTTTGACCTTGTTTTGGACTCTAACTTGCATGATTTGAATGGAACTAACCATGACTGACGCTGTTTTCAGCAGAATTGCCATGGTGTTATTTTTGTGCAGAAATAAAAGTTCTCGGAATGACCTGAAACTTCACAGAGAATATTTTCAGAATATATAAAAAATATTGGCAAAAGAATCAACGCAAGGGGCCCACATCGTGTCCACGAGGGTGGGGGCGGGCCCACCCCCCTGGGGCGCGCCCCCTCTCTCGTGGCCCCCTGATGCTCCACCGACCTCAACTTCGACTCTATATATTCACGTTCGGGGAGAAAAAATCAGAGAGAAGGATGTCACGTTTTACGATACGGAGCCGCCACCAAGCCCTAATCTCTCTCGGGAGGGCTGATCTGGAGTCCGTTCGGGGCTCCGGAAGAGGGGAATCCGTCGCCATCGTCATCATCAACCTTCCTCCATCACCAATTTCATGATGCTCACCACCGTGCGTGAGTAATTCCATCGTAGGCTTGCTGGACGGTGATGGGTTGGATGAGATTTATCATGTAATCGAGTTAGTTTTGTTAGGGTTTGATCCCTAGTATCCATTATGTTCTGAGATTGATATTGCTATGACTTTGCTATGCTTAATGCTTGTCACTAGGGCCCGAGTGCCATGATTTCAGATCTGAACCTATTATGTTTTCATGAATATATGTGAGTTCTTGATCCTATCTTGCATGTCAATAGTCACCTACTATGTGTTATGATCCGGTAACCCCGAAGTGACAATAATCGGGACCACTCCCGGTGATGACTATAGTTTGAGGAGTTCATGTATTCACTAAGTGTTAATGCTTTGGTCGGTACTCTATTAAAAGGAGGCCTTAATATCCCTTAGTTTCCAATAGGACCCCGCTGCCACGGGAGGGTAGGACAAAAGATGTCATGCAAGTTCTTTTCCATAAGCACGTATGACTATATTCGGAATACATGCCTACATTACATTGATGAACTGGAGCTAGTTCTGTGTCACCCTATGTTATAACTGTTGCATGAGGAATCGCATCCGACATAATTATCCATCACTGATCCATTGCCTACGAGCTTTTCACATATTGATCTTTGCTTAGTTACTTTTCCGTTGCCACTGTTACAATCACTACAAAACCAATACTATTACTTTTGCCACCGTTACCGTTACTTCCATATTACTTTGCTACTAAATACTTTGCTGCAGATATTAAGTCTTTCAGGTGCGGTTGAATTGACAACTCAACTGTTAATACTTGAGAATATTCTTTGGCTCCCCTTGTGTCGAATCAATAAATTTGGGTTGAATACTCTACCCTCGAAAACTGTTGCGATCCCCTATACTTGTGGGTTATCAAGACTATTTTCTGGCGCCGTTGCCGGGGAGCATAGCTCTATTCTTTGAGTCACTTGGGATTTATATCTGTTGATCACTATGAAGAACTTGAAAGATAAAGAACCAAGATTTTCCCTCAACTACGAGGGGAGGTAAGGAACTGCCATCTAGCTCTGCACTTGATTCACCTTCTATTTGAGTAAACTTGCGACACCTACTCCTGCTATTCATTCTGATATGTCGCATGTTATTGATGATGCCACTTCTGCTTTGCATGATACTTATGATGAAACTACTTCTATGCTTGATAATACTGTGCCACTAGGTGAATTTCTTGATGAACAACTTGCTAGGGTTAGAGAGAATGAAATTATTGAAACTGATAATATTGATGAAAGTGATGATGAAGATTCCCCCTAGATATGAATTGCCTGTTGTGCCTGAGGGTTATGTTATGGATGAAGAAACTACTAGAGACTTTTTAGCTTGCAATGATAGATATGATCTTAAGAAACTGTTAGCTAAGATGAAAGAAAAATCCTTGAATGCTAGAATGAAACATGACCCTACTTTTGCTACTTCACCTATCTGTATTACCGATAAGGATTATGATTTCTCTGTCGATCCTGAGTTAATTACTTTGGTTGATATGATCCTTTTTATGGCTATGAATCTAAAACTGTTGTGGCACATCTTACTAAATTAAATGATATAGCCACCCTGTTCACTAATGATGAGAAAACTCGCTATTACTTTATCCTTAAGTTGTTTTCGTTCTCATTAAAGGGTGATGCTAAAACATGGTTTAATTCTCTTGATCCTGGTTTGTGTGCGTAGTCCCCAGGATATGATTTATTACTTCTCTGCTAAATATTTCCCTGCTCATAAGAAACAAGCTGCCTTAAGGGAAATATATAATTTTGTGCAAATTGAAGAAGAGAGTCTCCCACAAGCTTGGGGGAGGCTTCTCCGATTACTTAATGCTTTGCCTGATCATCCTCTCAAGAAAAATGAAATACTTGATATCTTTTATAATGGACTAACCGATGCTTCCAGAGACCACCTGGATAGTTGTGCTGGTTGTGTTTTCAGGGAAAGAACTGTTGATCAAGCTGAATTGCTATTGAATAATATGTTGAGTAATGAAAATGATTGGACACTTCCTGAACCAACTCCTAAGCCAACTCAAGAAAAGGGGTATTCTATTTCTCAGTCCTGAAGATATGCAAGAGGCAAAGAAATCTATGAAAAAAAGGTATTAAAGCTGAAGATGTTAAGAATTTACCACCTATTGAAGAAATACATGGTCTTGATAACCCGACACAGGTAGTAAAGGTAAATTCTCTCTATAGATTTGATGAAGGTGATATTCCCGTTATAAGTCTGCTAGCCAATGCTTAGATGAGTTTGATAATTTTATTGTTAAACAAGAAAACTTCAATGCTTATGTTGGTAGACAATTGAAACAATGCTTATATGATTGAACACTTGAGTGATTATATGTCTAGAGTTAAAGGTGAACTTAAACTTATTAGTAAACATGCTTCTATGGTTACCACTCAAGTAGAACAAGTGCTTAAAGCTCAGAATGATTTGCTCAATGAATTAAATAATAAGAAAAATGATAATGCTGTTAGAGTTGTGACTAGAGGGGGTAAAATGACTCAGGAACCTTTGTATCCTGAGGGCCACCCTAAGAGAATTGAGCAAGATTCTCAGAGAACTAATGTTGATGCACCTAGTTCTTCTAAGAAGAAGAAAAAGAAAAATGATAGGACTTTGCATGCTTCTAGTGAACCTGTTGTTGACACACCTGAGAATCCCAATGATATTTCTATTTCTGATGCTGAAACACAATCTGGTAATGAACATGAACCTAGTGATAATGTTAATGATGATGTTCATGTTGATGCTCAACCTAGCAATGACAATGATGTAGAGATTGAACCTGCTGTTGATCTTGATAACCCACAATCAAAGAATCAACATTATGATAAGAGAGACTTTGTTGCTAGGAAGCACGGTAAAGAAAGAGAACCATGGGTTCAGAAACCCATGCCTTTTCCTCCTAAACCATCCAAGAAAAAGGATGATGAGGATTTTGAGCGCTTTGCTGAAATGATTAGACCTATCTTTTTGCGTATGCGTTTGACTGATATGCTTAAAATGAATCCTTATGCTAAGTACATGAAAGAATTGTTACAATAAAAGAAAGATACCGGAAGCTGAAATTTCCACCATGCTTGCTAATTATACTTTTAAGGGTGGAATACCTAAGAAACTTGGAGATCCAGGAGTACCAACTATACCATGCTCCATTAAAAGAAACTATGTTAAAACTGCTTTATGTGATCTTGGAGCCGGTGTTAGTGTTATGCCTCTCTCTTTATATCGTAGACTTGATTTGAATAAGTTGACACCTACTGAAATATCTTTGCAAATGGCTGATAAATCAACTGCTATACCTGTCGGTATTTGTGAGGATGTGCCTGTTGTGGTTGCAAACGTTACTATTTTAACGGACTTTGTTATTCTTGATATTCCCGAGGACGATAGTATGTCTATTATTCTTGGAAGACCCTTTTTGAATACTGCAGGGGCTGTTATTGATTGCAACAAAGGCAATGTCACTTTTCATGTTAATGGTAATGAGCATACGGTACACTTTCCGAGGAAACAACCTCAAGTCCATAGTATTAATTCTATTGGAAAAATTCAATGATTACTATTGGAGGTTTTGAATTTCCTCTTCCTACTGTCAAGAAGAAATATGATATTCTTATTGTTGGGGACATGCATATCCCCGTTGAGGTAACCTAGTGTTATTCGAAAATTCTCCGGTTTCATGCAATTCATAAAGAGTTTGTTAACAAGACTTGATCAACCTTGTTAGTGGATTCCTTTTGATGAGCATGAGATGGATGAAGTTAGAAAGCACAACTCTCTGTACCCTCTTTACTTTCTGTTATTTAGATTAAATAAAGCAAAAAAGTATTTTCTGAATTATCCTTGCAATAAAAAATACCCCGAAAATAAAAGTTCTCCAAATGTCCTGAAAATTTTATATGATTTTTTCTAGAATATTTAAGAATTATTGGCACTGAAAACACACCTAGGGGCCCACCACCTGGCCACGAGGGTCCAGGGCGCGCCCACCCCCTGGGCGCCCCCTGCCTCGTGGACCCCACGTGGGCCCCCTCCACTTATTCTTGCACCCACACACTTCGTCTTCCTCCAGAAAAAATCATCCACCAGCTCAAACCCGAGTTCTATCGCATCTTGCTTCCATTTTCGATCTCCTTGCTCAAAGCTCAATTTCACAAAACTGCTTTGGGGAATTGTTCTTCGGCATGTGACTCCTCCAATGGTCCAATTAGTTTTTGTTCTAGTGCTTTATTTATTACAAATTTTGCTGCTTAGGTGACCCTGTTCTTGAGCTTGCATGTCAAATTATGTGGTCAAAAGTAGTTTTAATGCATGATATAGCCTCTAGGCACTTGTGGGAGTACTTGCTATCAATCTTGTTGAGTTTATTTTGAGTTACTAAAAATTTCAGAGGAAGAAATATGTTTAGGAAAATGTACCAAGGCGGGTCCTCAAGGAAGCAGGCACCTAGGCTCGCAATACGTGAGCCGGACTATGAACTACTAAGAGAAGCTCAAGTGCGTCCTTGTGAATGGCCGTTGTCGGTGTCAAAACCGGCGGATCTCGGGTAGGGGGTCCCGAACTGTGCGTCTAAGGCGGATGGTAACAGGAGGCAGGGGACACGATGTTTTACCCAGGTTCGGGCCCTCTTGATGGAGGTAAAACCCTACGTCCTGCTTGATTATTCTTGATAATATGAGTAGTACAAGAGTTGATCTACCACGAGATCAGAGAGGCTAAACCCTAGAAGCTAGCCTATGGTATGATTGTATGTTGTCCTACGGACTAAAACCCTCCGGTTTATATAGACACCGGAGGGGGCTAGGGTTACACAGAGTCGGTTACAAGGAAGGAGATCTACATATCCGTATTGCCAAGCTTGCCTTCCACGCCAAGGAGAGTCCCATCCGGACACGGGACGAAGTCTTCAATCTTGTATCTTCATAGTCCAACAGTCCGGCCAAAGGATATAATCCGGCTGTCCGGATACCCCCTAATCCAGGACTCCCTCAGTAGCCCCCGAACCAGGCTTCAATGACGTCAGTCCGACACGCAGTATTGTCTTCGGCATTGCAAGGCGGGTTCTTCTCCAAATTTTGAATGTTTGTTAAGCAGTGTCCGGCCCCATAAATGTTGGACCTCTTGGCTTCTGCCCAATAAGGGCTATCTCCCAGCGTCGAATGAATACGAGGAGCCAGGGCATTTTTACATTCGCCCCCTAGCCAGATAAATAAATTGTCTATTAAAGGGATGGGGATTCTTAGATCCAATCCATACCATCCTCCCCCAGCGAGAATCCATCGGAGCGCGCTTCGGAAAAATCCACTCCAGCATGGCCGACCTCCGCAGCTCCTCCTCCCGCCCCCGTAGCCCTAAGCCCGGTGATTGGGAGAGGTGTTCTGTCCCACACAGTCGATTAGTCGAACTGCAGACTAAGGGATTTCTCCCTCCAGCGTATATGGTTCCCGTCCGAGCCGGGCTCGCCACCTACAATGGCGGGGAGCAAGCGGAGAGCTTCCCCAGCCCCTCTACGGGGGAGCGGGTATGCCTTGTTCCTTACTTATTAAGGGGACTCGGATTTCCAATTCATCCGTTCCTCCGCGGGCTCCTGGAGTTTTACGGCCTCCAACTGCATAATTTCACCCTGCTTCCATATTACACATCGCCGGCTATGTTGCCCTTTGCGAGTTATTCCTGGGCTGCGAGGCTCATTTCGAGCTGTGGAAAAGGTTATTTTGCCTCGTCCCCCGCACACAGAAGGGGTCACTTTATCAAGTGGGCGGAGCCGAAATATGGCGCATCGCCGAAACCGGATACCTGTCCGGTACTCCGAAGAAGACGTCCGAAGACTGGCCTTCGGAATGGTTTTATATGGAGGACGTCCCCCTTCCGGACCCTGTTCGGCGGGGTCTTCCTGAGTTCAACAATGCTCCTCTGAAGAAACGCCGAAGCTGGCACCCACGAAGCCCCCAGGAGGAAGACAACGGAGAAGTCCTCTACCTGATGAACCGGATTAAAGCGCTGGCTCAATCAGGATTGACAATAATCGAGGTTATGTCAATATGCATAATGCGGGGAGTGCAGCCACTTCAATATCGAGGGCACCCCCTGTGGTGTTTTAACGGGGAAGATGATGCCACCCGTTGCGGGCGTAAGGGACCGGACTCCGCTGCTGCTTTAGCAAAAAATCTGTCCGAGCTGTTCAAGGGAGAGGAAGAGGAGTTCATCTGTATCAAGCCACGGGATGTATTCTCCATGTACAACCCTCCAAGATGGGCGAGTTATACCTTTTTACTCCCATTCCTCCCGCATTCTTCGTCGTAGGTACTCACCTTGCCATTTTACGGCAGGAACTGCGAAAAGCTGTAAGGGAGGTCAACACCCCATCTCCACAACCAGAGGACCCTGACCGGGCCCTCGGTCCCGGACTCGAAGAAGATCCGGACATATTCGTGGAGCTGATAGACGGCAGTTCTATCAATTGAGCTGTGATGACGCCATGGTGGCCATTACGGCCGACTATCCCGGACTGCTCCCTGCGTCGCACTGTAAGAAAAACCAAAATCCCAACTCCAAAAACTAGGATCCCCTTTTAGATACTTCACCTACCATATACATATGGTGTTTTACAGGGAAGGCATTCGGGACGCCGTGCCGAACCCGCAGCAACTCGCCAACAAGAGGCACCGAGGCCGGGTAGGCCAAAAAGGAAGGCGGTCAGGACGGAGACGCCGGCGCAGAGGTATGACAAAAACCCCGCTCCGTGGTTGTCGTCTTTCTCAAAATGTAATGACGTCCATGTTTCTTTAATAGAAAAAACGCTCGCCGGAATATGTCCGGTGAGGCTGCCGATCATGCTTCCACCAGTCGGGCTCCAGGACCGGACATAGAGGCGGAAGCCGACATGGGGCGGACGCCGGATACTCCCCCTACAGAGGATGCGGATAGACTATCCGCTACAAATTCAGAAGTGGAGAGCGCCATGAATCATAGGCGTCGCCGGGCCGTACTCCGTGACGCTTGCTTCTCACCAGAGGCATTTGATGCCTTCAATTCTGAGACGCGTACCTCCGTGCTGCTCAAAATGGTCTAGCCAGAGCCACGGACCAGTATGTAAGATGTACGGGTAAGCAAATCTGACGATTATATGTATCAGTAGCCCCTGAGACTTGAAACAGTTAGCAGAACTGATTTAAGGATCATCTATTGTGCAGGTTCTTACAGAGAAGAATACTCGACTGTCACAGGAGCTGGAGGAATGCAAGACCCAACTTCGGGCCGCCGTTGCCGCATTGAAGGAACCTAAAAAGTCCCCAGCTGGTAACATTTCTTTCAAAGAATGATAGGTACCATATAGCATGCGGTGTGCTGCAGATCTAACAATAGATATTGCAGATGAATCCAGAGAGAATCCGGAGGACCAGCATGTCGTACGACAGCTAAAGGCTGGCGAACGCGTGCTGACTGAGGTCAGGCGGGAGAAAAACAATCTCCAAGACGCCAATACCAAGCTGAGCGTGGAACTGAAGGATGTTCGAGCCCAGCTTGCGGACTCCGAGAAGGAGAATAAGCGGCTTCGACGCGGCATTTTCAGTAAGTGCTTGGATGAACCCTTAAAAGGGGGGCGGCGGAGAAGCTGGCTAACAGAATTATGTCTGCAGGTATGCTGACGGGTCATCCCATGGAGGAGATGCCCGGGTCTGCGGGTGATCTTCTACCCGAGCTCTCACAACTGCACGAACAAGTTCGGCAGGTGATGCAAGGTATTGCCCAGGCCTTGTGGCCATCCGTCTCCCTGCCAGAAGGCATTGGAGAGCTTGCGGAGAAGCTCAAGGGAGCACGGCGGCGCTTCCGATTATGGAAGATATCGGCCTGCCGTCAAGGTGCCAGGGAAGCCTGGGCCATGGTGAAGACGCGGTATACCAAGGCTGACCCAAACCACATGGCCGAGGTCGGACCTGTGGGGCCCGATGGGAAAGAGATCCCCGTTAGCTTAGTGTATGGGCAAGTAGAATTAGCCGCAAAGTATTCCCAACAGGATTGTAGGCTAGACAGCCTGTTGGATGGTATAGAAGAGGAATTTAGTCAGTCTACATGACTATGTAATTAAAGTGACATGTATAATGCCTTCTAGCCGGATTGTAAATCATTTGTCATGGCGGACCTTTTCGCTTACCTCAGGACCCGATAGTCCGGAGTGTGTCCGAATACCCGCTCAGTTATATAAGAACCGGGGTATGCGTGGAAACCAGGCGTAGGGGTCATTAGTGCTTGAACTGATAAGTATCCAACTAGTTATGTTATATTACATGGGTAGTAAGAAACATCTTCCAGGGAGAATAGTTCGTTAGGGGTTCCTTTCCCTGGGTACGCATGCCCTAAAGTGCATGTCCGGACTGAGAGGAAACGCAGGCAAAAACATCTGGGGGCACATATGGAAAATAAATAAAAATCATCTTTTGTTCACCGACCGAGTATTCCCTTAAGAACGCTAGCTTTCGGCTTCACCCAGTCTGAGGTACACATCCGGCTGACCCGGCAGTAACAATCGCAGAGGTGCTCCCCTCTCCTGCCCTAGCCGAATTAAGGGGAACGTAGGGCATAAATACAAGAGCCAGACAACCCAGCTTGGCCAAAACTTAAGCCATATTGATGCATATAATGGCGAAGAAAAGGTACATGCGGAAGAATAACACATGTGTGGGGCATGAAGCCCAGATAAATAATTAAGCTTCTGTATAAGAAGCACCCAGGTATAATGAGCGCGGTTAGCGCGTCTATAGTGTGCAAGTGAGGCACACGTTGTCCCTTGAAGGCCTTGAGAAAGAACAAAAGGAAGAAAGAGAAAAAAGACAGATAATGTATATGCAAAAATGGACAAAGGAAAGAGACGAACATAGAGTCCGGCGCTAGGCGTAGAATCTTCGGAGTCTGGCTGCGTTCCATGGGTTTGGCTCAAGTCGATTATTCGATGCATCCCACAGACGGTACGCTCCACCGGTCAGAACTTGGTCAATAATGAAGGGACCTTCCCATTTGGGCTCGAGCTTGGTTTTTTTCTTCTCCGGCAGGCGTAGAACTAACTCGCTAACGTTATAAGTTTTGGCCCGTACTTCTCTGCTTTGGTATCTGCGAGCCTGTTGCTGATAGAATGTGGAACGGGCTTTTGCCACGTCGCGCTCCTCCTCCAGGGTGTCCAGACTGTCCTGCCGATCGAGCTCGGCTTCTCTTTCTTCGTACATGCGCACTCAAGGTGAGTCATGAATTATGTCGCAGGGTAAAACCGCCTCTGCGCCGTACACCATAAAGAAGGGTGTGTATCCGGTAGTATGATTGGGCGTGGTCCGCAGCCCCCAGAGTACGAAGTCGAGCTCCTCTACCCAGTGCGTGTTAGACTCCTTTAAGGACCACACTAGTCTGGGTTTAATGCCGCTCATGATAAGACCATTTGCTCGCTCAACTTGGCCATTGGTTTGTGGGTGATAGACTGAAGCATAATCGAGCTTGATGCCCATGTTGCTGCACCAGAGTTTTACCTCGTCGGCCGTGAAGTTCATGCCATTGTCAGTGATGGTGCTGCGGGGGATGCCATAACGGTGTACAACCCCGGATATGACGTCTATCACCGGTCCGGATTTGGCCGTTTTAACAGGTTTGGCTTCTATCCATTTGGTGAATTTATCCACCATGACCAGTGAGTATTTTTTTCTTATGGGTTCCCCCTTTAAGGGGTCCAACCATGTCAAGCCCCCAGACAGCGAAGGGCCAGGTAATGGGGATTGTTTGGAGGGCGGTGGGTGGCATGTGGCTTTGGTTTCCAAAAAAGCTCGCAACCGACGCAGCATTGGACCAAGTCTTGTGCGTCTACCCGGGCCGTCGGCCAATAAAAACCTATACGGAAGGCCTTGCTTACAAGGGCCCGGGCTGCGGTGTGGTGGCCGCCGAGTCTGGCGTGAATTTCTGCCAAAAGCTTCCGCCCTTCCTCTCCGAAGATGCACCTTTGAAGGATTCCGGTAGTACTTTTTTTATACAGCTCTCCCTCGTGGACCCTGTAGGCTTTAGATCGCCGCACTATGCAGCGTGCCTCATTTTGGTCCTCAGGAAGTTCCTGCCTAGTTAGGTAGGCCAGGAATGGTATTGTCCACGGGGCGATGATGGCCATTATTACGTGGGTTGAAGGTGTTATTTCGGTGGCAGAGCCTCCGATTATGTCAGAGTGTTCGGTATCGGGTATTTTGGCCAGGTCCAGACTATTGTTACTGGTGTCCCCTTCCCATACCACGGATGGCTTAAACAACCTCTCCAAAAAGATGTTGGGGGATCGCATCGCGTTTTGCGTCGATGCGGGCAAGGATATCCACCGTCTGATTGTTTTCCCGAGCCACATGGTGAAATTCGAGCCCCTCGAACCGAGCTGACATCTTTAGGATGGCGTTTCGAAAGGCCGCCATCTTCGGATCCTTGGCATCGAAGTCTCCATTTATTTGGGATATTGCGAGGTTTGAATCCCCACGCACCTCCAGGCGTTGAATGCCCATGGAAACTGCCATCCGAAGACCATGTAACAGGGCTTCGTATTCGGCTGCGTTGTTGGAGTCTGTATACAGTATCTGCAGTACGTATTGGACTGTATCTCCGGTTGGGGACGTCAGGACAACGCCAGCCCCCAGACCAGCCAGCATTTTGGAGCCGTCGAAGTGCATGATCCAATTGGAGTATGCGCCGTACTCTTTAGGTAGTTCGGCTTCCGTCCATTCGGCGACAAAGTCGGCCAATACTTGCAATTTAATGGCTCGCCGGGGTTTGTATCTTATGTCGAACGGGAGGAGCTCAATGGACCATTTGGCAATCCGGCCCGTGGCATCGCGGTTGTTTATAATATCATTAAGTGGCACTTCCGAGGCTACTATAATCAAACACTCTTGAAAGTAGTGTCGCAGCTTCCGGGATGCCATGAATACCGCATAGGCTATCTTTTGATAATATGGGTACCGTGACTTGCATGGAGTGAGGACATTGGATACATAATATACCGGCTTTTGAAGGGGGGATTTATGTCCGTCCGCTCCTCGTTCGACGACGAGCACTGCGCTTACAACCTGATGAGTTGCCGCAATGTACAACAGCATTGGTTCATCGATGTTTGGCGCGGCCAGGATTGGGTTGGTTGCCAGTATGGCTTTTATTTCTTCCTATCCGGCTGTGGCAGCGTCCGTCCACTCGAAGTGTTCGGTGCGCCGAAGGAGGCGATAAAGGGGTAATGCCTTTTCTCCTAAGTGGGAGATAAAGCGGCTTAGAGCCGCCACACATCCAGTTAATATCTGTATTTGTATGAGGTTTGTTGGGGTAGCCAACTTTGACAAAGCTCGAATTTTGGCCGGATTAGCTTCAATTCCTCTACTGGAGACAATGGAGCCCAGGAGCTTTCCGGCCGGTACGCCGAAAACACATTTTTCTGGATTGAGCTTGATGTAGTATTTTCGGAGGTTGTCGAATGTGAGCCTCAAGTCGTCTATTAGAGAGTCGACGTGCTTGGTTTTGACGACCACATAATCTATGTATGCCTCTACTTTTTTGCCGATCTGTTTCTCCAGACATGTCTGAATCATGCGCTGATATGTTGTGCCGGCGTTTTTGAGCCCGAAAGGCATTATGTTGAAACAAAAGGGGCCGTATGGTGTGATAAATGCCGTTGCGGCTTGGTCGGACTCCGCCATCTTGATTTGGTGGTAGTCGGAGTATGAGTCGAGGAAACACAATGACTCGTGTCCTACGGTAGCATCGATAATTTGATCAATGCGGGGAAGGGGGAAGGGATCCTTTGGGCAGGCCTTGTTGAGGTCCTTAAAATCGACACACAGGCTCCAGGATTTGTCCTTCTTTGGTACCATCACCAGGTTTGCTATCCAGTTCGGGTGTTTTATTTCTCTAATGAATCCGGCCTCTAATAACTTGGCTAGTTCTTCTCCCATAGCTTGTCTCTTAGGTTCAGAGAAACGCCGAAGACTCTGCTTGACCGGCTTGAATCCCTTTAGAATATTGAGGCTGTGCTCGGCCAGCCTGCGTGGGATTCCTGGCATGTCTGAGGGGTGCCAGGCGAATATGTCCCAACTCACGCGTAGGAACTCTCGTAGTGCGGCGTCCACGGCGGGATTTAGCTGTGCCCCGATGGAGGCTGTTTTTGTAGGGTCCATTGGGTGGACTTGGAATTTGACTATTTTATCTGCTGGTTTAAAAGAGGTGGACTCGGATCTCTTGTCAAGTATCACGTCATCCCTGTCCACTGTGGAGCGTAGCGCAGCTAACTCCTCGGCCGAAAGGGCTTCGGACAATGCCTCGAGGGCCAATGCGGCTGTTTTGTTTTCGGCGCGGAGTGTTGTGTCCGGATCACTAGCGAGAGTGATGATTCCGTTGGGCCCGGGCATTTTGAGCTTCATGTACCCATAATGGGGTATGGCTTGGAATATTGTGAACGCCTCCCATCCTAAAAGGGCGTGGTATCCACTACTGAACGGGGCCACTTGGAATGTAATTTCTTCGGACCTATAGTTCTCTGGCATGCCGAATACCACATCTAGTGTGATTTTCTCAACACAGCGTGCTTCCCATCTGGGGATGATTCCTCTGAAGGTTGTGCTGCTTTGCTCAATGCGGTTCCAGTCTATTTCCATTTTTTGAAGAGTTTCCTCATAGATGAGGTTCAATCCACTGCCGCCGACCATGAGTACTTTGGTGAGTCAAAAGCCGTCCACAATTGGACTGAGGACCAGTGCAGCTGGTGCTCGGGCTGTTCGGAATTTAGGTTCGTCACTGGCATTGAAGGTAATATCCGTGTCACTCCATGGATTCATTGCTGCCACGTGGCAGATTTCGGCGAGGCTGCGGAGTGTTCGCTTGCGCCTATTATTTGATGCGAAGGTTTCAAAGACTGATAATATCGTATTGTTATCCACGGGATGATGCTCGGTGGTATTTGGGATGAGAAGATCCTCACCACTTTTGGCCACCTGCCGGAGTACCCAACATGCTCTAAGGATGTGTGTTGGTGTGGTATCCGCTGTACTATGAATTTTGTAGGGGCCGTTGAGCCATCCCTCCAGTACGGTTCCATGCCCTATAGAGGGTTTTTGTTTCTTTGTAACTAACTTGGGTGTCTTATGACAGTGCACCCTTTTACTTCGGACTGGGTGTATATTCCGAGCCGGATTATCCCAAAATTTCATTTCGGTTTTCCAGGCGCTTTCCATTGCACAGTACTTTCGTACTATGGACGCCAAGTCAGCGAAGCGTGATATGTCACGGCGACTTAAGGCGTTAAGGATTCCCTTGTCCATGCAATTATTGCAGAGAAATGAGACTGTGTCTTCCTCGCGACAGTCCTTAACCTTATTCATCACAAGGAGGAATCTGGCCCAATAATGATGTACTGTTTCATGGGGCTCTTGCCTGATGTGGGAAAGATCGTTTATGTCTGGGTGGGTGGGTGGATTTGAGTCCGAACCCCTACCCGATCTGAGACCCAGGGGCCGAGGAGTTTCCGATCTTGGAAGTTTGGATTCCGAGATGTTGCCCGATAATTCTGGCCCGCTACCTGACTCTAGGTTCAGGGCTTGGGTGATGTTCTCCCATAAACGGGTATCCGGCTTGGAGAGTTCAGGAATCCGGACATAGTTAGTCCTCAAGATAGAGGAAGAATCGTCGCATTGTTCCTCCACCACCGCAATATGATGGGTGACCGGTGGAGAGTTAATCTCCCTTTGATCGGGTTTAAGCCCAATCCGATCATAGTCTGTAGCGACCCCTAGGGCGGCGATACGATCCAAGAGCTCGTTTAGGGAAGAGAGCTCCATTGGATCCATCTGCTCGGAAAATGCCGAGCCGACGTGGAGGTTGTTTTTGATGACCTGAGAAGTCATCGTCGGTGCAGCGGCCGAACGGGCGGTCATGATGAAACTGCCTAGCCGGAGAGTTTGGCCGACAGCCAGGGCTCCCCCGGCGGTAATGTTGTTTTTAACAACGAGACGAGGCATCCTTCCTTACGGCAATGGCACAGTGGAACTCTCAATGAAAGCACCAATGTCGGTGTCAAAACTGGTGGATCTCGGGTAGGGGGTCCCGAACTATGCGTCTAAGGCGGATGGTAACAGGAGGCAGGGGACACGATGTTTTACCCAGGTTCGGGCCCTCTTGATGGAGGTAAAACCCTACGTCCTGCTTGATTATTCTTGATAATATGAGTAGTACAAGAGTTGTTCTACCATGAGATCAGAGAGGCTAAACCCTAGAAGCTAGCCTATGGTATGATTGTATGTTGTCCTACAGACTAAAACCCTCTGGTTTATATAGACACCGGAGGGGGCTAGGGTTACACAGAGTCGGTTACAAGGAAGGAGATCTACATATCTGTATTTCCAAGCTTGCCTTCCACGCCAAGGAGAGTCCCATCCGGACACGGGACGAAGTCTTCAATCTTGTCTCTCCATAGTCCAACAGTCCGGCCAAAGGATATAATCTGGCTGTCCGGATACCCCCTAATCCAGGACTCCCTCAATGAGGATAGATGTCATGGAGGAGGATCAAGAAGTCACTTCTCGCTTCCGAGCTGGATTCACGATGAGGGAACTACAGAGTTCAGCTATTCCAAACTCGGTTATCCCTTCCAATGTTAGATTTCTTTCTTATGAAAATATGAAGAAGAGTGTCACTTGTTCTGCCGCAGCTATGCAACACCCTTGGGTGCGAGGAGCTTTAACCGTTACAGGAAAGCTTCGTAAGGAAATAATGGACCTCAAGCAGCAAGTCAATAAGCTCGAGGAGGAGAATCGTATCCTGAGGGGCATCATCGCCAAGAATATTACACCATCACCGAAAAAGGAGACATAATCACATGGGTATGGGTACTCCCCTTGGCAACTGCCAAGCTTGGGGGAGGTGCCCCGGTATCGTATCACAACCACATCTCCTACCTTTACCATTTTCTTAGTTCGTTCCTATTAGTAGTATCTTGATCTAGTAGAATAAAGTTTTGGTATGATCTAGTTTTAGTTTTGCTTTATAATCTTTCTCTGTAATCGAGTCCGTGAGCTATATATAATAAAGATTAGTGTTGAGTCAAGGGCTTGATTATTTTGCCATGATCTTGAGTGAATAAAAGAAAAGAGAAAAGAATAAAAAGAAATAAAGAGATCATATTAATCTTATTGAGAGTAATGACTTCACATAGAAAGAGTATGATGATTAAAAATTGTTGAGAGTTGACAAACATAGCCTTGTCATCATTGCAATTAATAATAAGTAATAAAGAAAGAGAGTTTTCACATATAAATATACTATCTTGGACATCTTTTATGATTGGGAGCACTCATTAAAATATGACATGCTAAAGAGTTGATGTTGGACAAGGAAGACAACGTAATGGGTTATGTTTTCTTATATCTGAGATAAAGTATATTGTCATGGATCATCCAACATGTTGAGGTTGCCTTTCCCCATCATGCTAGCCAAATTCTTTGCACCAAGTAGAGATACTACTTGTGCTTCCAAAAACCCTTAAACCAGTTTTGCCATGAGAGTCCACCATATCTACCTATGGATTGAGTAAGATCCTTCAAGTAAGTTGTCATCGGTGCAAGCAATAAAAATTGCTCTATAAATATGTATGATTGATAGGTGTGGAGGAAATAAGCTTTATACGATCTTGTGATGTGGAAGAAATAAAAGCGACGGACTGCATAATAAAGGTTCATATCACAAGTGGCAATATAAAGTGACGTTCTTTCGCATTAAGATTTTGTGCATCCAACACTGAAAGCGCATGGCAACCTCTGCTTCCCTCTGCGAAGGGCCTATCTCTTACTATTATCTTCTACCTTATGCAAGAGTCATGGTGATCTTCACCTTTCCTTTTTACATTTTATCCTTTGGCAATCACAGGATGTTGGAAAGATCCTGATATATATATATAACTGGATGTGGGTTAGCATGAACTATTATTGTTGACATTACCCTTGAGGTAAAAGGTTGGGAGGCGAAACTATAAGCCCCTATCTTTCTCTGTGTCCGATTAAAACTCTGTAACCACAAGTATTGCGTGAGTGTTAGCAATTATGAAAGACTAAATGATAGTTGAGTATGTGGACTTGCTAGAAAGCTCTGACATGGATTCCTTCTCATGTTATGATAAATTACAATTGCTTCAATGACTGAGATTATAGTTTGTTAGTTCTCAATAAAGTTTCTGATTCATACTTCGCATTGTGAATAGATTATTACTTAAGCATAAGAAATCATATGACAATATCCATATATGTTGTTGTTATGAGAATAATCATGATGCCCTCATGTCCGTATATTAATTTCTCGACACATCTACCTCTAAACATGTGGACATATTTATCGTTATCGGCTTTCGCTTGAGGACAAGCGAGGTCTAAGCTTCGGGGAGTTGATACGTCCATTTTGCATCATGCTTTTATATCGATATTTATTGCATTATGGGCTGTTATTACACATTATGTAACAATACTTATGCCTATTCTCTCTTATTTTACAAGGTTTACATAAGGAGGGAGAATGCCGGCAGCTGGAATTCTTGGCTGGAAAAGGAGCAAATATTAGAGACCTATTCTGCACAACTCGAAAAGTCCTGAAACTCCATGAAAGTTATTTTTGGCAATAATAAAAAATACTGAGCGGAAGAAATACGTCAAGGGGGCCTCCACCTGTCCACGAGGGTGGGGGCGCGCCCCCCTGCCTCGTGGGCCCCCTGTTGGCCCTCTGATACGTCTCCGTCGTATCTATAATTTTTGATTGTTCCATGCCAATATTCTAAAATATTCCTCCCACTCACTTCTTTTGAGAGAAACTCCTTCTCTAGAAAGGATCCATTCTCAGCAACGAATATCTTGCCTTCGGATCTGTGATGGAAGGTGTACCCAACATTTTCGTTTGGGTATCCTATGAAGACGCACTTCTCCGATTTGGGTTTGAGCTTATCAGGTTGAAACTTTTTCACATAAGCATTGCAACCTCAAACTTTAAGAAACGACAGCTTATTTCTTTTTT
>NW_024114098.1:0-11037 GCF_003073215.2 Triticum urartu
ATAGGGGACACATCAATAACTTTTAGATCTTCATCTTTATTATCATGTTTTCCGGCTTAGCGGCCATCTTATTAACTAAGGTAGCCTGCTTATCCGAAATTTCAGCTATTAACTTCTCAAGACAAGCAATTTGGGATCTCAAACCATCAAATTCTTTAGACATATCATCGAGCTCTTTATTCATATAACTCATAAAGCTTTTTGTTCCTTAAGCTCGTTTCTAAAGAAATTATTATGCTCAATTGTAAGACCATAAAACTCCTAACGTTGCTTTCGATTTCTTCTAACCTTTTAAGGTGAAGATCACCAAATCGGGGAAGAGCCATCGTGACAAGCAAGCAATCCAACACACAAGCAAACGAGGAACGGGCAAAAAAAGGCAAATAGAGAAAGAGAGGGAGGATAGAGAGAGAGGCGAATAAAACGGCAAGGGTGAAGTGGGGGAGAGGAAAACGAGAGGCAAATGGCAAATAATGTAATGCGGGAGATAAGGGTATGTGATGGGTACTTGGTATGTTGACTTTTGCGTAGACCTCCCCGGCAACGGCGCCAGAAATCCTTCTTGCTACCTCTTGAGCACTGCGTTGGTTTTCCCCTTGAAGAGGAAAGGGTGATGCAGCAAAGTAGCGTAAGTATTTCCCTCAGTTTTTGAGAACCAAGGTATCAATCCAGTAGGAGGCTACGCGCGAGTCCCTCGCACCTACACAAAACAAATAAATCCTCGCAACCACACGATAAGGGGTTGTCAATCCCTACACGGTCACTTACGAGAGTGAGATCTGATAGATATGATAAGATAATATTTTTGGTATTTTTATGATAAAGATGCAAAGTAAAATAAAAGCAATGAAAATAACTAAGTGTTGGAAGATTAATATGATGAAGATAGACCCGGGGGCCATAGGTTTCACTAGTGGCTTCTCTCAAGAGCATAAGTATTTTACGGTGGGTGAACAAATTACTGTTGAGCAATTGACAGAATTGAGCATAGTTATGAGAATATCTAGGTATGATCATGTATATAGGCATCACGTCCGAGACAAGTAGACCGACTCCTGCCTGCATCTACTACTATTACTCCACACATCGACCGCTATCCAGCATGCATCTAGAGTATTAAGTTCATAAGAATAGAGTAACGCTTTAAGCAAGATGACATGATGTAGAGGGATAAATTCATGCAATATGATAAAAAAACCCCATCTTGTTATCCTCGATGGCAACAATACAATACGTGCCTTGCTGCCCCTACTGTCACTAGGAAAGGACACCGCAAGATTGAACCCAAAGCTAAGCACTTCTCCCATTGCAAGAAAGATCAATCTAGTAGGCCAAACCAAACTGATAATTCGAGAGACTTGCAAAGATAACCAATCATACATAAAAGAATTCAGAGAAGATTCAAATATTGTTCATAGATAAACTTGATCATAAACCCACAATTCATCGGTCTCAACAAACACACCGCAAAACAAGATTACATCGAATAGATCTCCACAAGAGAGGGGGAGAACTTTGTATTGAGATCCAAAAAGAGAGAAGAAGCCATCTAGATAATAACTATGGACCCGAAGGTCTGAGGTAAACTACTCACACTTCATCGGAGCTATGGTGTTGATGTAGAAGCCCTCCGTGATCGATGCCCCCTCCGGCGGAGCTCCGGAACAGGCCCCAAGATGGGATCTCATGGATACAGAAAGTTACGGCGGTGGAATTAGGGTTTTGGCTCCGTATTTGATCGTTTGGGGGTACGTAGGTATATATAGGAGGAAGGAGTACGTCAGTGGAGCAACAGGGGGCCCACGAGGGTGGAGGGCGCGCCTGGGGGGTAGGGCGCCCCCTACCTCGTGGCTTCCCTGTTGGTTGCTTGACGTAGGGTCCAAGTCTCCTGGATCATGTTCATTCCGAAAATCACGTTCCCGAAGGTTTCATTCCGTTTGGACTCCGTTTGATATTCTTTTTCTGCGAAACTCTGAAATAGGCAAAAACAGCAATTCTGGGCTGGGCCTCCGGTTAATAGGTTAGTCCCAAAAATAATATAAAAGTGAATAATAAAGCCCAATAATGTCCAAAACAGAAGATAATATAGCATGGAGCAATCAAAAATTATAGATACGCTGGAGATGTATCAATGGGTTATCTATAAAAACGCTTGGGCCCTTTGTATTCGTTTGCCACGTGGAAGTTGAGGCGGCGGAAGCACAGAAGCCGAAGGGTACGACATTTAATGAAAACCAAGTTGTTTGAAAGAATTCACCTTACCAAGACCGAAGATGTATGGGCCGAATATAGCCCCTCGGTTCAGATGCTTTGAAGTATTCGGTGGACGAACCCGCCTTGCAATGCCGAAGACAACTTGCGCGCCGGACACGTCGACATTGAAGACTGGTTCGGGGGCTACTGATGGAGTCCTGGATTACGGGGTGCTCGGGCGTCCGGGCGATGTGACATGGGCCGTACTGATGGGCCGTGAAGATACAAGATGGAAGGCTTTTCCCCATGTCCGGATGGGACTCTCCTTGGCATGGAAGGCAAGCTTGGCGTGCGGATATGAAGATTCTTTTCTCTGTAAACCGACTTTGTACAACCCTAGCCCCCTCCGGTGTCTATATAAACCGAAGGGTTTAGTCCATAGGGAATAATCATAATCATACAGGTTAGACAGTTAGGGTTTAGCCATTACGATCTTGAGGTAGATCAACTCTTGTAACCCCTATACTCATCAAAGTCAATCAAGCAGGAAGTAGGGTATTACCTCCATTAAGAGGGCCCGAACCTGGGTAAACATCGTCTCCCCTGCCTCCTGCTACCCTCGATCCTTATATGCATAGTTCGGGACCCCCTACCTGAGATCTGCCAGTTTTGACACCGACAAACACCACAATAAACTTATCCAAGAACTCCATGAACACCTTATTCATCATGCTCATAAAGTAGGCAGGGGCGTTAGTCAGACCAAAAGACATGACGGTGTACTCATATAGCCCGTACCTTGTGGTAAAAGTTGTCTTAGGTATATCCTGTTCTCGGATCTTCAGCTGGTGGTATCCTGATCGAAGATCGATCTTGGAGAATACTTTAGCTCCCTACAGCTGGTCAAACAAATCATTGATCATCGGTAGTGGGTACTTGTTCTTGATCGTCACCTCATTCAGTGTAGGATAATCCACAACCATCCTTAAATATCGATCCTTCTTCTCAACTAACAGCACTGGGGCTCCCCACGCTAATGAACTTGGTCGGATATAGCCTTTCTCTAATAACTCCTTAATCTGCTTTTTAATCTCCTCCAGATTGTTTGCGGGCATCCGATACGGTCTCTTTGATATTGGTCCGGTTCCTGGTAACAACTCTATCAAAAATTCTATATCTCGATCTGGTGGCATACCTGGTAGTTCCTCCAGGAATACGTCGGGATAATCCTTCACAACTGGCATTTCCTCTTGAACAACTCCCAAAAGTGAATTCACTTGAGTCCTCCTTGGTGCATGCCTAGATACATACTTGATCCTTTTTCCCTCAGGGGTGGTGAGAAGTATCGACTTACTAGCACAATCGATGTTTCCTCCATACTTCGATAGCCAATCCATGCCTAGTATTATATCCAATCCTTGTGACTCCAAAATTATGAGGTCTGATGGGAAAACATGGCTACCCATGGTTAATGGCAACCAATCACACCATCGGCTGGCCATATACTCGGCTCCTGGTGAGTGCTACCTCTTGAGCACTGCGTTGGTTTTCCCTTGAAGAGGAAAGGGTGATGCAGCAAAGTAGCGTAAGTATTTCCCTCAGTTTTTGAGAACCAAGGTATCAATCCAGTAGGAGGACACACGCAAGTCCCTCGTACCTACACAAACAAATAAGAACCTCGCAACCAACGCGATAAAGGGGTTGTCAATCCCTTCACGGTCACTTACGAGAGTGAGATCTGATAGAGATAATAATGATAAGATAAATTTTGGTATTTTTATGATATAGATTGAAAGTAAAATTGAAAAGTAAAATAGATTGGAAACTTATATGATGGAGAATAGACCCGGGGGCCATAGGTTTCACTAGTGGCTTCTCTCAAGATAGCATAAGTATTACGTGGGTGAACGAATTACTGTCGAGCAATTGATAGAATTGAGCATAGTTATGAGAATATCTAGGCATGATCATGAATATAGGCATCACGTCCGTGACAAGTAGACCGACTCCTGCCTGCATCTACTACTATTACTCCACACATCGACCGCTATCCAGCATGCATCTAGAGTATTAAGTTCATAAGAACAGAGTAACGCATTAGGTAAGATGACATGATGTAGAGGGATAAACTCAAGCAATATGATATAAACCCCATCTTTTTATCCTCGATGGCAACAATACAATATGTGTCATTTCCCTTTCTGTCACTGGGATCGAGCACCGCAAGATTGAACCCAAAGCTAAGCACTTCTCCCATTGCAAGAAAGATCAATCTAGTAGGCCAAACCAAACTGATAATTCGAAAGAGACTTGCAAAGATAACCAATCATGCATAAAAGAATTCAGAGAAGATTCAAATATTGTTCATAGATATACTTGATCATAAACCCACAATTCATCGGATCTCGACAAACACACCGCAAAAGAAGATTTACATCGAATAGATCTCCAAAGAAGATCGAGGAGAACTTTGTATTGAGATCAAAGAGAGAGAAAGAAGCCATCTAGCTACTAGCTATGGACCCGAAGGTCTGAAGTAAACTACTCACACATCACCCGGAGAGGCCATGGAGTTGATGTATAGGCCCTCCATGATCGATGCCCCCTATCGGTGTCAAAACCAGCGGATCTCGGGTAGGGGGTCCCGAACTGTGCGTCTAAGGGGATGGTAACAGGAGGCGGGGGACACGATGTTTTACCCAGGTTCGGGCCCTCTTGATGGAGGTAATACCCTACTTCCTGCTTGATTGATCTTGATGATATGAGTATTACAAGAGTTGATCTACCACGAGATCGTAGAGGCTAAACCCTAGAAGCTAGCCTATGGTATGATTGTTGTTGTCCTACGGACTAAACCCTCCGGTTTATATAGACACCGGAGGGGGCTAGGGTTACACAGAGTCGGTTACAAGGGAGGAGATCTACATATCCGTATTGCCAAGCTTGCCTTCCACGCCAAGGAGAGTCCCATCCGGACACGGGACGAAGTCTTCAATCTTGTATCTTCATAGTCCAACAGTCCGGCCAAAGGATATAGTCCGGCTGTCCGGAGACCCCCTAATCCAGGACTCCCTCAGTAGCCCCTGAACCAGGCTTCAATGACGATGAGTCCGGCGCGCAGATTTGTCTTCGGCATTGCAAGGCGGGTTCTTCCTCCGAATACTCCATAGAAGATTTTGAACACAAGGATAGTGTCCGGCTCTGCAAAACAAGTTCCACATACCACCGTAGAGAGAATAATATTTCCACAAATCTAATCTGCTGACACGTTTAGCAACATGACATCATGCCATGGCCCGGTCATTATTCGAACCGTTTTTCTCAACCAGCACTGCACATATCGCGAGGCGGTTTTCTTGACACGTCTTGTCGAAGCAGAGATCGTGTCCCCTTATCACGGGATTCTCATCAATACGGGTATGGGTAACCCAACCGCGCCATCAATTACGGCGTTCGGGGAATAAGCGATTTTACCAGGTAAGTGGGGAGGCGCATCGCCTCTTCCGCCCTTATAAAGGGACAAAGATTCACCCTTTTTACCCACGCCTTCTTCCTCCTTGCTTATCCATTCTCGCACACTCGAGCTCCAGCGCCCAAGTTCGCGTCTTTCTCCTTAAACCACTCCAAGCATGTCCGGAGCGGGAGGCAAGTGGATGGTCTCCTCCGTCACGGAGGAGAACATCACAAAGCTACGGGAAGCCGGATATCTGGCCGCGGACATCGCGCACCGGCTGCCAGATGCGGGGCAGATCATCCCTACGCCCGAACCCCATGAGAGGGTAGTTTTCCTTACCCACTTTGTCCGCGGACTGGGATTTCCCCTTCACCCGTTTGTCCGCGGGCTCATGTTCTACTACGGGCTGGATTTTCATGATCTGGCCCCCAATTTCATCCTCAACATCTCGGCGTTTATCGTCGTGTGCGAGGCCTTCCTCCGCATCAGGCCCCACTTCGGCCTGTGGCTGAAGACCTTCAATGTTAAACCGAAGGTGGTGGTCGGCCAGCAAGCAGAGTGCGGAGGCGCCATGGTGGGCAAAATGCCTAACGTCACCTGGCTCGAAGGCTCCTATGTGGAGACCATAAAGGGGTGGCAATCGGGGTGGTTCTACATCACCGAGCCGCGCGACACCAACTGGGTGGCGGCCCCCGAATTTCGATCCGGAATCCCCACGCGGCTCACTTCCTGGAAAGAGAAGGGCCTGTCCTGGGGTTCCCGGTAGAGCTGACCGGACTCCAGACCTGCATCAAGAACATGATGAGCAAGAAAATCAAGCTCGTCAAATGGTCCAGGTCATGCTCTTCCGCCGGATCCTCCCGTGTCAACGACGGGTTCAATTTGTGGGAGTTCGACCCGGCCAAGCACCAGACGCTGCGAGAGCTCTTGACACGACGCACAAGGACGTCTGGAAGGTGCTGTTCAAGGGCGCCGAGGTACCTCCTCCCCTTACCGAGGACCGCGGACTCAGCGCAAAGCGCCATGCCAATCCGGTAAGTTTTTATATCTCACAGGATATTTATTTGCCCCAGTTTAATCATGTGCGGGATCTAAGCTTCCATGCCATTAACAGGACTGGGTAGAGACAGCGGAGCAGATCGATTGCCCAGCCCCCCTGCCTGAAGATCCTGCAGATGCTCTCCTAACGGAGATGCTGGTTCCGGCGCCTTACGAGGTGCCGGTGAAGAAGGCCAAGAAGAAGGCCACGGGGACCCGAAAGGGTCTCCGGCGCAAGGTTATATCGGACTCATCGTCTCGATAACTCCGAAGCGCACTCCTCCCACAAAAAACGGAGGAGGAAGAGGAAAGTTCTCCCCCCCCCAGCCGGGGAGACAAGAAAAGGAAGGCCGCCCCAACCGGGGAGGCCGAAGGGTCCAAGAAGGGAAGGACCCTCCTTCCGGACTGCTCCACGACGGCCGCCTACAGCGGCGACGAGTGGTTACCCAGGGACAAGCCCCTGGCGAAGTCGTAAGTATCCGGATACCATAGTAATTCATGGTATGTTTTATTGCACTGCTTCTCCTTACGCCGAATATGATTATGCAGTCCGTCCCGAGCCCGTCTCGACGTATCTTCGTCGGACGGTTCTTTGGACTCGTCGGATATGAATAGCGATTCACTTCCGACCGCCTCCACCCCTTGCCCTACGGACAACGTCGAGGTGTTGTCTCAAAAGGCACCGAGCCGAGGGGAGGTAGTCCTGGGGGCGCCTCGAGGCGACCTTCCGGACCCTGGGCGCAAAGGGAGCAAGACTCCCACGGGCTCCAAGTTCGGCCCCCAGCCGAACACTGCGCGGAACCTTCGGTGGTTCCGGACTCCGGCAGGCGATCCCCCGTTAAGAGGGGCAAGCCGCCCGTGCCGGTGGCCTCTGTCCATCCAGAGGCACCGGACAACTTGCTGGAAGCGCTTCGGCGCTTCCATCGACGAAGAGCACCGCACTATCATGAGTGCGGTGATCGAGAAAGTTCAGTCCGCCAAAAACGGACTAACCGAAGCTTGTGCCAGCCTCCTAACAGGCTTTCAGGTAAGCAATCAAAATATAGGAAAATATTACCGCATAGACAGTAGCCCCTGATGCTCTGTTTGGCGTTCGCGAAGAAAGGCCGAATAGAGGATCAAATAATGACTCAGGAGTCTAATCAGAATATGTCTATGTGCATATGCAGGCTTCACTGCTGGCCGCTGCCGCACGTACTGCGGAGGTCGCTGCACTGAAGCAGGACCTTGAGCGGTCCGAGGAAGAGCTCGGCCTTACCAAGAGGCAGCTCGAGGAGAGCAAAGGTAAGCAATACCTTGTCTATATATTAAAAAGAAATTCGGTTGTAAAGTAATAGGATCATCATGAATTTGCCAGGGGCCACGACCGAGGTGGCGACCCTGAAGAAGGCGCTGTCCGAGGCCGAAGACAAAGCGGCCAAGGAGCGCATTGAGCGGGAAAAGCAAGAAGCCCGGGTAGGCGAGGTGCAGCAAGAGCTCGAGGCTCTCGCCAAAAAACACGAGTCCTTGGAGCTTGACTCTAAGACGCGAGAGTCCGAGCTTGCGAAGGCGCTCGAAAGCGCATGGAGCGCCAAGGCTGAAGCCCACAAGGCCCTCCAGGAGATTGATGCGGTGAAGAAGATAGCAGCGGGTAAGGCATTCATTATGCAAAGCAAGCATGTGAAGGAAACTTTCCTTTTACTTACCCGAGTTAGCTCTCCAGGAGCGTTCGCAGATCTTCCCCGCAGTGTACTGGATGCCGCGGAGTTTTACCGAGCTGAGGAGGGGAGCTCGACGGAAAAGTTGTTCTGGTCTCAGTATACTGGGACCGAACACCCAATGCCCTTGAGCGACCAGCTGAAGCAACTGGTCGAGCTTCACAAGGCGGCCGAACAGGCCATGAAGGGTCTTATAGTCCGGATGTGGCCTGGCGATCCCCTGCCTAGCAGCTACTTCGGTCTGGTGAGGCGGCTTGTGGATGCCTGCCCACGGCTTGAAGTCATAAAGCGGTCCGTCTGCATCGAGGGTGCGCGCAGGGCTTTTGCCCGGGCGAAGGTGCACTGGGCGAAGCTGGACGCCGTAAAGCTGGTGAAGGAGGGGCCGCCGGAGGGCAAGGAGCATCGCTGCCCCGAAATGTATTATGACAGTGTCCTGAAGGGTTCCCGCCTTGTGGCGGAGGAATGTGCTAGAGATGTAATTTTTGAATGAACATGCTCATGTGATCCTGTAATGTGAAACGAGTTCATTTGCGCTATGCAACGCTTTTTGAATTTAAAATATTACCTTCTGTGCGGCCGTTTATAAAATCTGAGAGTTGGCCAGTCGTCGGCTTCTGCCCCCATGTAACTAGTACTGGGGTGTTCGGGATAAACCTGAGCACTCTTTATCCCAATTTTGGGTCCTTCGAGGGAGGTGTTCAGCACAACGAACCAGGCAATCGGACTATAAGGCTTTATCACTCTCACTTAGCCATAGAAGTCTACAATTTTAAATTTTGGCGAAGCCCCTAGTATTCGGAAGGCCGAATTTGGGGCGCTATATACGCCTAAGTCGGGCAAGGCCGACTCCTCGCCCGAAGCGGAAAAAGTCTTTAAGGACTTGAGACCTCTCGAACAGCGACCAGCTCTCGCCTTATCATGACAGTCAGTTTTCGGCTTTCTCTACTGAGGTGCTCGTCCGGAAGAACCGGGACACAATCGCAGTAGTTCTCCCAGCGCTACCTTAGCCGATATAGCGGAACGTAAGGTACCAAAACATGGGAGCCGGGCAAACCCAACTATTGACCCAAGACATGATTCGGAGCTGATGCATATAATGCTATAAGTTCGGGGTGCCGCACTGTCGAAAGTGTTCGGACTTCTCACGCCATATTATGGGGTAAACGAAAGCCCCTGGCGTACTGACCGTACCAGAATGTACGGGTGCAAGTTGTCGTAAATGAACATATATATAAAAAAGGATGGATAATGCAATAATAGACTAATGCTATGCATTGTTATTTAAATAATACGTCGAAGCGTACTGATACAAGTAGTGCAATAAGCAAAAAATAGGACTATTTGACATGTCCTATCCAAGGGCAAGCTGCGTATGGGTAGTAAAAAGCGGGTATATCGATTGTTATTAGAGACCACCTGGGGGTTCCCTTGTACGTCTTAGCTTCTTGCCTCCTTGGTTGTTCCTTCCGTAATGTGTCCGGCAATCATACTGCCGGAAAGGGCTTCCAGAGAGTAAGGTCCTGAAAGAGAAAAAATGATAAAGGTATGCAGCCCCTAGGGCGGTTAAGCCGCATTGCGGGACGTGCCCTGATCGTGCCCCCGCCTATGCCCATGGTATTTTCAGTGCGTAATTATGTACGCGGCACGGATTTCATCGCTTGACTGGGACTGGGACGGGGGCCGAATTGCTAGGCGAGCTCTGAACGTGCCAGGCGATCCTGTTGCAGGTTACTCCGGACTCGCTTGACGGTGTCCGGGGGCTGTATCGCCGAATTGGCGGTTTGCCTTAAAAGGCTGCTTTGTGCTTCTGCTGCGAGGGCCGCAGTGTGCTCTTCCGTGCGGAGCGAGCGTTCTGTGTTTCCATTGACTGTTATGACCCCCCTAGGTCCTGGCATCTTGAGCTTGAGGTATGCGTAATGCGGTACCGCATTGAATTTTGCAAATGCGGTTCGCCCGAGCAGTGCGTGATAGCCACTGCGGAACGGGACGATATCGAAGATTAACTCCTCGCTTCGGAAGTTGTCCGGAGATCCGAAGACCACTTCCAGTGTGATTGAGCCCGTGCAATGGGCCTCTACACCTGGGATGACGCCCTTAAAGGTGGTTTTGGTGGGTTTGATCCTCGAGGGATCTATACCCATTTTGCGCACTGTATCCTGATAGAGCAGGTTCAGGCTGCTGCCGCCGTCCATAAGGACTCGAGTGAGGTGAAATCCGTCGATGATGGGGTCTAGGACCAAGCTGCGGATCCGCCATGACGGATACTAGTGGGGTGGTCCCTGCGATCGAAGGTGATCGGACAGAGGACCATGGGTTGAACTTTGGGGCGACGGGCTCCATCGCATAGACGTCCCTTAGTGCACGCTTCCGTTCCCTCTTGGGAATGTGGGTTGCGTATATCATGTTCACCGTCTTCACTTGTGGGGGGAACCTCTTCTGTCCTCCGTGTTCGGCGGGCCGGGGCTCCTCCTCGTCATCACTATGCAGCCCCTTGTCCTTGTTTTCGGCATTCAACTTGCCGGCCTGCTTGAACACCCAGCATTCTCTGTTGGTGTGATTGGCTGGCTTATCGAGGGGTGCCGTGGATTTGACACGAGCGATCAAGTATGCGATCCAAACTGGACGGCCCGGAGTACTTCTTTTGAATGGCTTTTA
>NW_024114099.1:0-12331 GCF_003073215.2 Triticum urartu
CCCTGAAAAATCAACGGCTGACCATCTACTGCGGGACCGGGGCTGATGTGCACCCTTGCATCATAGAGATGAAGGTGAGGAATGGGTGTTGACTGGAACACCAGGTAGTCAGGGCTAGCATTATAGCCAAAGGCTTGGGTGAGCATCTCAGCAAGAAGGGGTGGAAAGCCAACATGGTTGACGACGCTTGTGCGGCTGTGGAACTTAGTAGTTTTGTGGGTGCTAGACATGGCTGGAGTGTTACTAGCTAGGCTTCTCTGCAGGGACATGGCTGAATGAGGAGTGAGCGATACGGCTAGAGGAAAGGGGGCTTTTATAGGCAGCTATGAGGGACATGCCCGCATGGTGTGGCCCCTTTCCCTTAATAGCGAAGGGCAAGCGGTGCGGCCAACCAGAAAGGATGTGGCTGCTACTTGCTCCATGGATAACTAGGCGGGGACAGTGGGGTGAGGACGTGTCGGTCCCGACTGCGCCACCTGTGGATTAACAGTGGCCATGCCGGATGCCAGGGATGAGTCAAATCCCTTAGGGTAATTATGGTTTAATGGTAGCGGTGATCTAATACTTGGGTAACCTATGCCAGCCTGGCTGCTCTAATACCATGTCCTGTGGCACCCCGATCCGCATGGAGTAGGGGGCCTTTGCACGTCAGCCTAGGATAACACCTGACGCATGACAGGTCCATAATACAGCATTCCAGGTACAAGAATATTCATCAAATACATGTATAGAAGAGTACATCATTGATGAATACAATTATCTGGAATAGCCCTAAGGCTATTTAAATGGCAGCGGAAACTTATTTAAATGGCGTAGGAAGTCTTGGTTTGGCAGCATAACAACTCTGGCTGGGCTCCACAACTCACAGGACTAGCAAGGTTACGGCCTAGCACGACGGGTCAAGCGAACACTTCGGGTATGACCTAAAAACTGGCATGACACGCCAGGTCAGTACATTGAATGTACTTGCAAGACAACCAATTATATAACATCCAAACAAGCAGAAGACAAAGCAAGAACCAAGCGCATGCAACAACCTATCTCATATCAATTACTGAACATGGCATGTTAAAGATAATTAAGCTTGAACAACATCAAAGAATCTACTCACACAATACTATCATGGCGTATCAAACATGCTCCAAACATGGCAATAGAAAATCATAGCATATCATCAATCATGGCATAATCAATCCCAGCATGACATGGCAACATGAACTTTGCTGAAAAATAAACTACCGATCATATTCAATGCAGACATAGCATGTTAACTATATGCATCCATCTTTTGTTCTGACAAAGTTCTTTAAATGCAAATATCAACATATTACTCATGCAATGCAACCAAACTTGTGCACCGAGTCCCTTGGACTCTCTTACCAACCGGTTGCCTCGCAACCAAACGGTGATCTTTCCGGTGATCCCAACCACGACCAACACTTGGTCTCCAACACTCACCGAGACCTCGTCTCGTGATCATATCAAAACATTGCTGTGACTTCTCACGACTATCTCATAGTCCAAGTCACCACATTCTGGTTATCTCATTAATTTACTTAATTATTACAAGTTTATCCTCCATTTCGACAAAGACCTGATAGTGTGACCTACTACGAACTGTGTTGCTATTGATAGACATTATAAACACTCTGCAGAGGTAGCACGTTGTACCCACACCACGGAACCCATGGCCTCGTTATCGCATTCGGGTGGACCAACGACATTCCGACGAAACCGACCTACTGCCATGACACTCTCCCGACCACTCCGACTCACTCCCCACTGGGCTAGTCCTGGGTGGCCCCGTGTCTACCAAAGACACAACGACCATCGTCGTGGCCAAAACATCCCTCACGGGGACCGGTACCAAAAATCTTAACAACGGGCACACAAGGTTATGTCCGTCTACCTGATCAGGGTAGCGCGCGCCCATAACCTTCCCTCCATGGAGGCACCGGCGAGAGGCACAGCAATAGATCTCATTAAGGCTTTCCCATAAAGGCAAAATGTGGCTGCACTGAAAAAGTTCGATTTGGTGGCACTATGACTCGATCCCATTGATGACGGAGGAGATTGCTGTTATTAGGTCAATTTATTTCCTTCTCCATCATCATGAACATTAATGCAACAATGAACATGCATCATACAAATGCTTTAATAAAATACTAAACTTTTCAGGTGAACAACTATAGCATAAAGAACATGACCATCCCAAGTACTAGCATATCAACGGTGCCTTACAATCATGATAACTATCATAATAGCCACTAAGAATCCAAAGGCAACATGATATCCAAAGTAATACTCCAAAGCATAATACCATCATGAACATAATCACATTAGCCACTAAGAATCCAAAGGCAACATGTCATCCGTATAATCATCCAAATATAAGTCCTAAAACTCCAAGCAATATTGATACTAACATTCTAATTAGCAGGGCAAAGGATATCATGAAAACATAAACATGCATGGTGATCATAACAGAATAAACGCAGATGAAAACGATAAGGGCACTAGTAACTACACACACACACACGAGGTGCAAGCATGGTCAACATGCAAGTTCCGGGCTCATGATAAGAGGTTGGCTTGCCTGGGGGTCAGCAAATACTCCGGGAAGAGGTGGGAAACGATCACGGAAAGATTGCCGAAAACAATTCTCTCTCGGAGGGGTTGTTTATGGGCAAGTGCAAAATGGTCATTTTTAGAATGTGCAAACATCAAGAAAATGGTCCCATCAAAAAGGCTCGACGAACAGAAAAATTGAGCGTTGGAATCACCTCATTCCGAGTTACGATTGCAAAGATACGGCCGTTTAGAGGACAGGGACTAATCTGTAAAATAAATATTCACAGACAAGCCCTTGTTGGTTAAAACACAAACCACACTAAAGGAAATATGTTTTCAGAGAAAGGAAAGCGTATTACTGACCGAAGGCGACAGAAAGTATGTTTTCAGAAAACGAAAACGTATTTCTCTATGAGGCACGGCGAAGTACACTTTCGTGAGACAAAAACGTATCAAAGGCGGGGTGCCTCCACTTATACCAGGTCAGCGAGCCGGGTCAACCCCCGAGTCGCTCACTTGCTGGGCCCGCGTGGAGGTGGGGCCCGCCTGGTCGGTCTTCTTCTTCCTCCCGCGCGGTGCTCGCCTGGCCGAGGGAGTAGGCTCGCCCCGACGGCGACCGCCAGCGCATCCGGCCACCATCGGAGATGGGAAACCTACCAATCTTCTCAGGAGGAAGAGGCGCATCTAGTGGTGGTAGCGGCTGCCGCCGAGGAGAAACAAAGAAGGGGCTGCAGGGCCCGCGACGGAGAGGAGCTTCGGCCACCGGTGCATAGGGTGCTCCGGTGAGGGAGAGGGGAGACCGAGGCTACGAGGCGGCTCGCCGAACCTTGTGGAATGCTCTGGTGGTAGAGGAGCTGAAGGGGAAAGCACGAGGTCGCCGGATTCGAGATGGACAGAGGCGGCGGCCACGGCGGCGATGGAAGATAAGAGAGGGGCTCCGCGCTCGAGGGGAGGCTCGGGGAGGGATGGTGGACTGCGAGAGAGCTCGGGGGCGCTATTTATAGCCGCGAGGAGAGCTCGGGAAGGAGAGGGAGGAGGTGGCACGTATCGGCGACGGTGCAGTGTCGGCAAACGCAGCCAAGGCTCACGGGAAGCGGCGGGAAGGCGACGAAGAGGATCAAGATGAGCAGCAGAGGCTCACGGAGACTAGAGGAGCTCGGGAACGAAAGGAGGAAGCAGACAGCTGGGAGGAAAGCGACGGTGCATAGGGGCGCTCACTGTTTGGTCAATGGCACGGCTCGCCGGAGAAGAAAACGAAGGGGGCCAGAGGTCCAGGGGGAAGAAGACGTCGAGGGGGAGCTGTTGGGCATCGATGGCGAGACCAAAGCCGGTCGGGGCAGCGATGCCGACTCGAACAGTGGCTAGACCATCGTTTTGGCTGGCATTGCCCGTGGTCACCATGGACAAAGCATGCTCTGGAGTTTTTATTGATGTAATGTCATGCCTACCGCGTAGTACTTTGAAGAGATAGTGTTACCATGGTAAAGAAACGAGCAAAGACACAGGGAGTAGAGTAAACCGAGCTCCACAAGTTCACTGCTGCAAACTTGGCCACACTCTAGAGAGTAAACCAGAGAGGGTAAAAGGTAAAATTTATGTCTGAGAGGCTTAGGGTGGAAAGGACTACGGTCCTGGTAATTTTGAGGTCATTTGGTCAAGTATTTACCATAGTTGCTGTACAACTACCAAATCTGACCCAGAAACTTAATCAGGAAGAAGCACTCACTAGGAGTGATGTATTGAGCTAAAACTTGGCCAAGCATGATGATTTGGAAATACCATGATGCTGTAAAACTTTCATACCAAATGGACTTGCCAACATGGTACTTGTTTCACAAACATCTCATCTGTCCAGAAACTTGAGAAAATTCCTCAAGGCAAATGGCTAATGGAAATGAGCCAAAATCTTGTGGAGAGGGATAATATTGACTTAGGTAGAAAGGTTGTGGAACGTTTCATAGTATAATGGTAGGCACAGATAATGTACACTGCTCACAAGACCTGACAATTAATGGGTTTTATTCGAGGATGTAGAACCAATGTACCATTATAAGAATTTGCTTAGTAAGGTCTTTCTCGAGAATTGAGGGATAAGTTTGTCAAACTATGATCCATTGAAATGAACTGAATTTAAGGTGGGGCTATGTTGTAGCGTTATTTACTCAAATGCATCTCAGGCCTACCTTAAGTTGGTTTTAGTTCGTTGTTGCTGAGAAGAGGCGATTACATTGACGTATGGTATTTTTTGGTCCATTTCATCGCTTGTGCACGGTGTACCTCTATATTACTGCATTCCATTATATATGAAAACTTGTTCCACAACCTTCTCCTATCCATTATTATTCCCTACTCCTAAGATTTTTGGCTCATTCCATTAGCCATTTCCTTGAAGGAAAATTTTCTCATTCGTTTCAAAGTTTCTGGACAGATGAGATGTTTGTGAACACAGCTCCATGTTACGGCACACATGTCTCACATCATCTGCGACACTATTACGCAAGTTTATGACCGGGACATACCATGGTTTACTGCAGCGTCGGTTTTAGCTTCTTTGTGGTCTTCTTCCCTGATTAATTTTCTGTCACCACCTCTTGTAGTTGTGCAACTATGTGTATACTTTGACACAAATGACGCTCACTCATCGGACGTAGTCTCGTTAACTTATAGCATCGACATTAAATTTTAACTCTTATCTTTGGTTAACTTCTCTAGAGTGTGGACCAGTTTGCAGCAGTGCTTGTGGGGTAGTTATGCTCTCAGTGTGTTTTGCTAGTTTCTTTACCATGGTAAACTCTGTATCGAAGTTCCGGTTGGGGTACTTACAATCAAAATGTAATACAACTAGAGTCAATATTGCATATTGTTTGCTGCATTTGGTGTGACTACAGCAAACTTTTGAAAAATTTCACAGGGGAGCGGGCAAATTTGCACCAGCAAACGATGGAGGTTGCATAAGTGGATTTCCACGTTAGAGTTCCGATCACAGTAATGTTGCGGGCTAGATTAGGCGGCGCCTATTTATTTATTTCCGTACTCGATCCCTTTTGGGTTTTTCTACAATGTCTCACTGATATCGCCACAACAGCTTATAATCCCCTCCGTGAAAACAGATTTCCAGTCTCTATCGAGTTACCCCTGTTGGAGACTCTCTGGCGTCTAGGCTATATCTGTAAATTGAACTTTCTCTTCCTACGAACGGTCGATCTAGAGTACGTAGCTCACGACTTGGAGAACACAATATGATTGCGAGCTGTCCGACACTTCAATTTAGTTTAGCACCTGCCTCGCTAATTCCTTCACGATCTGCTGGTCTGACGTTGAACCCATTCCTGAGTAGTCGTTCCTCAGATGTGAATACTTAGGAGGGCAATACCTCTTTATAGTCTCACGGTGAGCCTCTAGGTGCTAAGCCTCATGTACTTGATCTGGACATATGCTCGTGGCCTTCCCGCACGCTGTTCCAACTAGCGCCATTTTTGGCTTTGCGTTATTGCGCGACACTGTAGCTACACGTCAGCTTAGCTCCGCTTATGACGTGCTCTCACGCGATCCACACCTACATCACTTTCGCGCTAAGATTCTCTTTTAGAAAATGGCGCTCTCCTCTGTCGAGCTTATAAATATGGATCGGCAATCTGCCCAATAGTACGTGCCAATTGAAATTCATGGAGAGAGTAGACAGGTGCCAACATCATTTTTCCTTATCTCCCTCGAGTCCTCACTCTCTACGTAGTGCGGCGCCATAGGTGTATGGCCTTACTATTTATCTCCATACTGACGCCTGTGGTGGCCGCCGTCCTTCAGTAGTTTCCAGGGCTGCTAATCCGGTCGACCATCGTGTCTTTGCCCCTTCTAGAACACTCACTCTACCAACATCTAGTACGCCAGTATCACACACGCGTTCGGCAGAGCTCCGCCTGGTAGCCTCGGTTCTCCCCTCTTCCTCACCGGAGATCTATGCTACCGCGTGACCTGAAGCTTCCTCTCCGTCGCGGGAACCTTTGCAGTACTGCGAGCCTTCGATGTTGTTTCCTAACCTCGGCGGCAGCGCTTAGCTATTCGCCCTTATATCTATTCTTCAGAGTAAAGCGCACTAGATAATACCGGCCATAGTTAGAAGAATTATGGTAGGTTTTCATCACCTAATTCTCCACGCATCAGGAGAATGATTAGGCCGATGCGTCTGTGCATGGACTGTCAGGTCGATGCCGAGTCCTTTGCGCGACGAGCCTTACCTCCTATCGGCCAGGCGAGCACACGCGCGGGAGGGAAGATATAGTAATGAACCGACCAGAGAGACGGACGCCCATCACGGGCTGAGCGCACGCAGGTGCCAGCAAAGTGAGTCGATGCGGGGGTTTGACCCGGCTCGCTGACCTGGTAATATAACAATGTGGGGCTATTCGGTCGATCGCGTTATTCTTCGTGATCTTGTTTTCTAAATTTTCGTCGCTCTCTTATGTTTCTTCCTTCCTCTTTCCTTTTAGTGTGGTTTGGTTGGTTTATTACCAAATGTCTGCGACTATTTATTTCTTTCTGTTACGTCTTCTTTACACGTCTCCGTCATTGTACGAAGCATTACCACGGATGGCTCATATTTTGCTTCTTCCGGAGCCTGTTCTTTTGGAGGGGCCTATATTTCTTAGGATGTGTTTCCCATTCTCACACTGCCCTTTGCTCTTGCTCCCTCGAGGTTGTTTTTCGTCTGCTTTCCGCGATCATTCTGCACTTCTTCCGGAGTATTCGACAACCCCAGGCAAGCCAACCTCTTATCATGAGCCCCGAACTTGCATGTTGACTTTCCTTGCACCCTGTGTGTGTGTAGTTACAGTTGCTATTTACCGTTTTCATTTGCAGTTATTCTGTTATGATCATCATGCATGCTTTTCATGATATCTTTTACCATGCTAATTAGAATGTTAGTAGCAATATTGCTTGGAGTTTTAGGACTTATATTTGGATGATTATGTGGATGACATGTTGCCTTTGGATTCTTAGTGGCTAGTATGATTATGTTCATGATGGTATTATGCTTTGGAGTATTACTTTGGATATCATGTTGCCTTTGGATTCTTAGTGGCTATTATGATAGCTATGATGATTGTAATGCACCGTTGATATGCTAGTACTTGGTATTGTCATGTTCTTTATGCTATGTTGTTCACCTGAGAAGTTGGTATTTTATTAAAGCATTTGTATGATGCATGTTCATTGTTTGCATATGTTCATGATGATGGAGAAGGAAATAAAATGACCTAATAACAACAACCTCCTCCGTCATCGATGGGATCGAGTCATAGTGCCACCAAATCGAACTTTTTCAGTGCAGCCACATTTTGCCTTTATGGGAAGGCCTTAATGCGATCTATTGTCGTGCCTCTCGCCGGTGCCTCCAAAGAGGGAAGGTTATGGGCGCGCTACCCTGATCAGGTAGGCGGACATAACCTTGTGTGCCCGTTGTTGAGATTTTTGGTACCGGTCCCCGTGAGGGATGTTTTGGCCACGACGGTGGTCGTTGTGTCTTTGGTAGACACGGGGCCACCCAGGACTAGCCCAGTGGGGAGTGAGTCGGAGTGGCCGGGAGAGTGTCATGGCAGTAGTTTTGTCGGAACGGTTGGTCCTTTGATTTTTTAGGATTTTATTTTAGTTTCGTCTTTTTTCTTTGAGTGTTCTTTTAGTGTTCGTTTTTGTGTCTGTGCTGTTCCTATGTTTTTTTTATTTACGTTTCTTTTTTTTTTTTTGTTGGTGTCTTTTTCGTTTTTTCGTTAGTTTTTATACTTACCGTGTTTTTTTATTTTTTTTCTTGACTTTTGTCACATTATTCCATTCTATGATCACCGTCCTGTAATCAGTCTTCTTTCTGCTTCCTTTGATTTTCTTCCTCTCTTGCCGTCGCTCTTTCATCCTGCTCGCTTCATTTCCTCTCTCCGGCTCCCCGCCTCCTCGCTGGGGCAATCTATCTGCGCTGGCTTCGGCGCTGGCGCTCCCCTTGGCCCGTGGATACGAAGTTGTCAGGCCATGGGCTCGTAAATTCGCATCTCAAGTGGTTCACCCAACGCTATCCGAGCCAGTGCTACCCTCTCAGCCGGTGTTGTGGCCTCGGCCAAACATCATCACCCTCGACAAGACTCTTTTTCGGATCCACCAACAACATATGCTTGGATCAATTTCAGCCACACCCCCAGTAGCCGAACCCCAACCCATAGTGATCTCGGATGATGAAGATGGAGAGTGGCTCAGTGTTCATCCTCACGGAGAACCCCATCAAAGCAAGCCCTCAGCTTGATCCCAGCCGCGCAAGCAGTTGTTTCTGCAAGTAGGCCAGTCTATCAAGTTTGTCCCCGATATGAGGATAGAACCATGTATCCCTGAGTGAGTAGTTTCGTTTAGTGCATAGAGCGCTCGTGCTTTGTTGTATGCTTGCACTGTTGTAACTCGTGTGATGTGTTTTATGTATGCTTTCTTGCTTTTAAATTTTGTGTTTGTTTGTCTCTCTGTCAAGCAAAGATGTGTGACAGGGTTGGCAATGTGTGCTAACAAGATTTTTAATCAGTAAAGCACATACACTAAAAACAACATTGGCTCGTCCCGAGTCTTTAATAAAATGTGCACTGGTGTAATTATATATATACGTACTAGCATTGAAGCACCTCGGAATGATTTGTCTGCTGTGTTTTTCATTGCATGATTATTGCCTCTATCTGTTTGTTAGTTTAGATTACTGCATACTACATCCATACCCGGTTCACCCATGAGTACCTTCGGGCAGTACTCGGGGAAATGCAAAGTCACATGTCCCTTTCTATCTGTGCATACGCCGTGTGCCGGATTTTCAAAATCCAGAACCTCGCAGAGGCATTTCCGCCTGGGAATTCCTCGTCTCTAATTCTTTATCCCGATTTCATTTCTGGGGGAACACTACCAACTTTATTTCCCTCGATCCAGTACATCTACCCCGATACAAATCTCAACTCTGATTCTACCTTAACACCCTCTTTTGTGGAGCAATCAACGAAATTTTTCCTCGTATCCTGGTGTGATGCCGAGCTGGCGCAGCCACCTCGTCTGCACCTGGACCCCATCCCCACCATCTTCTGTGCCTTGCGTGGCGCAGGCGAGTCACCACCCTGCTCCACCGTCACACGCGATTACTCCGTCGGTGCAAAGCGACGGAGGATCAAGCGTGGCAGACGACCACGCAGTGCACCATCTTCTCCCGCATCTCGAGCACCCGCACCCAGCCGTGCGTTTTCCCGAGCCTGATCATTCCTGATGAGTATCAGCAAGAGGATCGACGTGCCGGTGAGCATTCCCAGCAGCGCCGCGAGGAACAACCGCAGCGCCGCCAAGAACATTTCTTCGCTGAAGGAGCTCGGCTCGATCTCGTCCAAACCAAAGAGGTAGTAGAGCGGCATTGTGTTAGTGTGTTGGAGGAGAGCCGCGACGCCGTCTTTTATAGCCCAACACCGGTGTACGGTGAGCGAGGTCCAAGAGAACCTCTCATCGCTCGATCACCGACGTCCAGGAGGCAAATCCGCGAGAAGTGCCGACAAGGTGCTGGCCCGCGACGTGAGTGCTCGCTGCACGGCGCCGTGCACGCCACGCACTACGGCACTAGGGTCCTCATCGCCCTAGGAGCTAGATGCACGTTGCACCACGCCGCACGCGGAGTAGGGACAAAGAAGAAGCAGCAAGCTGGAGGTAGAAGAAGGAAGCTGCCAGTGGGCCCTGGACCCACGTGTCAGTAGGGGAAACCATTGTTCATTGGGTGCATCTAGTATTTTTTTCGGGAGTCTGATCTCGAGTGCCCCTAGCGGTGGATATATCCAGGTTTGCCATCTCCATTCCCGGGTGTACCAATTATCGGTGCCCCTATCTCGTTTGAATTTGACCAAAGGGTTAAAATTAACCCCGAGGTTTTCTCCCGGAATGGTTATTATTTCATTTGTGCTATAACCCTAGAAATCTCGAGGACGAGATTATTTTTAAGGGGCGAAGAGTTGTAACAGCCCCAAAATTGGGTTATCAATTTTTGTGTTGTTATTCCTTCCTGGCACTCATGTTTCAAAAAATTTCTCCTGAGTTTGTTGGATGACTCTGACAATTCTTGTCATTTTCAACCTTCCCAAAAAACCTTGCTCATGTATTTGTCAGTGGGGAAGCCCTCATCTACATCATCTCAACCCTCTCAAACCCTAATTTCAAATTTTTGGGATTTGGATATCTCCTTTCTGCTTACAAGGGAGCCATCATTTTTCTTGATATGTTGATCCTCCCAATTGTTCCCAGAGATCCTCCCATCTTTCTGAAACTTGGATATGCAAAAATATTGCTAAGTCCCATGCAATATTTTTGAATTGTGATTTATTCCTTTTCTTGCCTTTCTGAGGAATAATATCCAAAGGCATAGCTAGCCATCTCCTAAATTCATGAGAATTGGTGGAGTTGATATTTATGCCTAACCCAAACTCTGGCAAGTATATTGGCCATAATTAAATAAGGAAAATTGCATTTTCCTATTTAATGCCAATATTGCATTTGTGCCATTTTCTAAAGGAACTACCATTTTTCTAGCAGGGAAAATTCCCTCATAAATTGTGGAGCTTGTCCTTGCTATATAATCACTAGTTCCATCCTTATCTCATGTTCTCAGATCAAAAATTGGGCACATGATCCAATGCAAGTTTCTGCCTTCTCTGAAATTTTGCAAAGGAAGTGCTTTATTCCTAACTCCAATTGAGCTGAAATTTGGTAGGATGATTAACATGGATAAATAACCCACGCCAAATATGAGCTCAATCCATTCATCCTAGCTCCCTGTGCAATTTTTCAAAGTTTCTGACCAGAACACAACTTTGTGAAGGAAGTACCTTCATAGAGTTTCCAAATGGGATGAAACTTTTCCATCCTCTCATATCTCAAATCATTAGCCTCCACCTAAATTCAGTTCATTTCATTGAACTATGTGAGCACAGGAGCAATTCTTGGTTTTCTGTCCAATTTTTAGCTTGTGAAGCAAGTGTACTTTATCTTGCTCCATTATATGGCTGAAACTTTTTTAACCAGACCTTCTCCTATCCATATTATCCCTCTCCACAAGATTTTGGCTCATTTCAATTAGCCATTTGCCTTGAGGAATTTTCTCAAGTTTCTGGACAGAGAGATGTTTGTGAAACAAGTACCATGTTGGCAAGTCCATTTGGTATGAAGAGTTTTACAGCATCATGGTATTGTCCAAATCATCAGCTTCCAAGTTTTAGCTCAATCATCACTTCTTAGTGAGTGCTTCTTCCTGATTCAGTTTTCTGGGTCAGATTTGGTAGTTGTACAGCAACTATGGTAAATACTTGACCAAATGACCTCAAAATTACCAGGACCGTAGTCCTTTCTACCCTAAGCCTCTCAGACATCAATTTTACCTTTTACCCTCTCTGGTTTACTCTCTAGAGTGTGGCCAAGTTTGCAGCAGTGAACTTGTGGAGCTTCGGTTTACTCTACTCCCTTGTGTCTTTGCTCGTTTCTTTACCATGGTAACACTATCTCTTCAAAGTAACTACGTGGTAGACATGAGATTACATCAGTAAAAACTCCAGAGCGTGCTTTGTCCATGGTGACCACGGGCAATGCCAGCCAAAACGGTGGTCTAGCCACTGTTCGAGTCGGCATCGCTGCCCCGACTAGCTCTAGTCTTGCCATCGAATGCCCAACAGCTCCCCCTCGACGTCTTCTTCCCCCTGGACTCTGGTCCCCTTATTTCTTA
>NW_024114100.1:0-10499 GCF_003073215.2 Triticum urartu
TACCGACGATCGAATCTCGGGCAAGTAACATACCGATGACAAAGGGAACAACGTATGTTGTTATGTGGTTTGACCGATAAAGATCTTCATAGAATATGTAGGAGCCAATATGAGCATCCAGGTTCAACTATTGGTTATTGACCGGAGACGAGTCTCGGTCATGTCTACATAGTTCTCGAACCCGTAGGGTTCGCACGCTTAACGTTCGGTGACGATCGGTATTATGAGTTTATGTGTTTTGATGTACTGAACGTAGTTCGGAGTCCCGGATATGATCACGGACATGACAAGGAGTCTCGAAATGGTCGGGACATAAAGATCGATATATTGGATGACTATGTTTGGACTTCGGAAGGGTTCCAGGCAAGTTCGAACAAATACCGGAGTACCGGGGGGTTATCGGAACCCCCCGGGGAGTGTAATGGGCCTATTGGGCCTTAGTGGAGAAAGGAGGGGTAGCCAGGGCAGGCCGCGCACCCCCTATCCCTCTAGTCCGAATTGGACAAGGAGGGGGTCGGTCCCCCCCTTTCCTTCCCCCTCTCTCCTCCTTCCCTCTCTCCTACTCCTACTCTTGGAAGGGTTGGAGTCCTACTCCCGGTGGGAGTAGGACTCTCCTTGGGGCATGCCTAGGAGAGCCGGCCTTTCCCCCCTCCTCCACTCCTTTATATACGGGGGAGGGGGCACCCCATAGACACACAAGTCGATCAGTTGATCTTTTAGCCGTGTGCGGTGCCCCCCTCCACCATAATCCACCTCGGTCATATCGTAGCGGTGCTTAGGTGAAGCCCTGTGTCGGTAGCATCATCATCACCGTAATCACACCGTCGTATTGACGGAACTCTCCCTCGAAGCTCTGCTGGATCAGAGTTCGTGGGACGTCACCGAGCTGAACGTGTGCTGAACTCGGAGGTGCCGTGCGTTCGGTGCTTGGATCGATCAGATCGTGAAGACGTACGACTACATCAACCGCGTTCTCATAACGCTTCCACTTACAGTATATGAGGGTACGTAGACGACACTCTCCCCTCTCGTTGCTATGCATCACCATGATCTTGTGTGTGCGTATGAATTTTTTGAAAATTACTACGTTCCCCAACAGTGGCATCCGAGCCAGGTTTATGCGTAGATGTTATATGCACGAGTAGAACAAAAAGGAGTTGTGGGCGTGGGTATATACATATTGCTTGCCATCACTAGTTGATTCTTGATCCAGCGGCATTGTTGGATGAAGCGGCCCAGACCGACATTACGCGTACGATTACGCAGACTGGTTCTACCGACGTGCTTCGCACACAGGTGGCTAGTGGGTGTCTGTTTCTCTAGCTTTAGTTGAATCGGATTCAATGAACAAGGTTCTTTCTGAAGATCAAAAATCAATCACTATACCGCGTTGTCGTTTTTGATTCGTAGGTAAGAACGGTTCTTGCTCAACCCGTAGCAGCCACGTAAAACTTGCAACAACATAGTAGAGGACGTCTAACTTGTTTTTGCAGGGCATGTTGTGATGTGATATGGTCAAGACAAGATGCTAAATTTTATTATATGAGATGATCATGTTTTTTAACACAATTATCAGCAACTGGCGGGAGCCATATGGTTGTCGCTCTATTGTATGAAATGCAACCGCCATGTAATTGCTTTACTTCATCACTAAGTGGTAGCGATAGTCGCGGAGGCAATAGTTGGCATGACGTCAATGATGCTTAGATGGAGATCAAGGTGTCAAGCCGGTGATGATGGTGATCATGACGGTGCTTTGGATATGGAGATCACAGGCACAAGATGATAATGGCCATATCATATCACTTATATTGATTGCATGTGATGTTTATCTTTTATGCATCTTATTTTGCTTAGATCGACGGTTGCATTATAAGATGATCTCTCACTAAATTTCAAGGTATAATTGTTCTCCCTGAGTATGCACCGTTGCGAAAGTTCTTGGTGCCGAGACACCACGTGATGATCGGGTGTGATAAGCTCTATGTTCACATACAACGGGTGCAAGCCAGTTTTGCACACGCAGAATACTCAGGTTAAACTTGACGAGCCTAGCATATGCAGACATGGCCTCGGAACACTGAGACTGAAAGGTCGAGCGTGAATCATATAGTAGATATGATCAACATAGTGATGTTCACCATTGAAAACTACTCCATCTCACGTGATGATCGGACATGATTTAGTTGATATGGATCACGTGATCACTTAGAAGATTAGAGGGATGTCTGTCTAAGTGGGAGTTCTTAAGTAATATAATTAATTGAACTTTAATTTATCATGAACTTAGTACCTGATAGTATTTTGCATGTTTATGTTGTTGTAGATAGATAGCCCGTGTTGTTGTTCCGTTGAATTTTAATGTGTTCCTTGAGAAAGCAAAGTTGAAAGATGATGGTAGCAATTACACGGACTGGGTCCATAACTTGAGGATTATCCTCATTGCCGCACAGAAGAATTACGTCCTGGAAGCACCGCTAGGTGCCAAACCCGCTGCAGGAGCAACGCCAGAGGTTATGAACGTCTGGCAGAGCAAAGCTGATGACTACTCGATAGTTCAGTGTGCCATGCTTTACGGCTTAGAACCGGGACTTCAACGACGTTTTGAACGTCATGGAGCATATGAGATGTTCGAGGAGTTGAAGTTAATATTTCAAGTAAATGCCCGGATTGAGAGATATGAAGTCTCCAATAAGTTCTACAACTGCAAGATGGAAGAGAATAGTTCTGTCAGTGAGCATATACTCAAAATGTCTGGGTATAACAATCATGTGATTCAACTAGGAGTTAATCTTCCGGATGATAGTGTCATTGACAGAATTCTTCAATCACTGCCACCAAGCTACAAGAGCTTCGTGATGAACTATAATATGCAAGGGATGGATAAGACAATTCCCGAGCTCTTCGCGATGCTAAAGGCTGCGGAGGTAGAAATCAAGAAGGAGCATCAAGTGTTGATGGTCAACAAGACCACCAGTTTCAAGAAAAAGGGTAAAGGGAAGAAGGGGAACTTCAAGAAGAACAGCAAGCCAGTTGCTGCTCAAGTGAAGAAACCCAAGTCTGGACCGAAGCCTGAGACTGAGTGCTTCTACTACAAAGGAACTGGTCACTGGAAGCGGAACTACCCCAAGTATTTGGCAGATAAGAAGGATGGCAAGGTGAAGAAAGGTATATGTGATATACATGTTATCGATGTGTACCTTACTAATGCTCGCAGTAGCACCTGGGTATTTGATACTGGTTCTGTTGCTAATATCTGCAACTCGAAACAGGGGCTACGGATTAAGCGAAGATTGGCTAAGGACGAGGTGACGATACGCGTGGGAAATGGTTCCAAAGTCGATGTGATCGCGGTCGTCATAAATCTACCTTCGGGAATAATTTTAGACCTAAATAATTGTTATTTGGTGCCAGCGTTGAGCATGAACATTATATCTGGATCTTGTTTGATGCGAGACGGTTATTCATTTAAATCTGAGAATAATGGTTGTTCTATTTATATGAGTAATATCTTTTATGGTCATGCACCCTTGAAGAGTGGTCTATTTTTGATGAATCTCGATAGTACTGATACACATATTCATAATATTGAAGCCAAAAGATGCAGAGTTGATAATGATAGTGCAACTTATTTGTGGCACTGCCGTTTAGGTCATATTGGTATAAAGCGCATGAAGAAACTCCATTCTGATGGACTTTTGGAATCACTTGATTATGAATCACTTGGTACTTGCGAACCATGCCTCATGGGCAAGATGACTAAAACGCCGTTCTCCGGAACTATGGAGCGAGCAACAGATTTGTTGGAAATCATACATACTGATGTATGTGGTCCGATGAATGTTGAGGCTCGCGGCGGGTATCGTTATTTTCTCACCTTCACAGATTATTTGAGCAAATATGGGTATATCTACTTGATGAAACATAAGTATGAAACATTTGAAAAGTTCAAAGAATTTCAGAGTGAAGTGGAAAATCATCATAACAAGAAAATAAAGTTTCTACGATCTAATCGTGGAGGAGAATATTTGAGTTATGAGTTTGGTCTTCATTTGAAACAATGCGGAATAGTTTCGCAACTCACGCCACCCGGAACACCGTAGCGTAATGGTGTGTCTAAACGTCGTAATCGTAATTTACTAGATATGGTGCGATCTATGATGTCTCTTACTGATTTACTGCTATCATTTTGGGGTTATGCTTTAGAGATGGCTGCATTCACATTAAATAGGGCACCATCTAAATCCGTTGAGACGACGCCTTACGAACTGTGGTTTGGCAAGAAACCAAAGTTGTCGTTTCTTAAAGTTTGGGGCTGCGATGCTTATGTGAAAAAGCTTCAACCTGATAAGCTCGAACCCAAATCGGAGAAATGTGTCTTCATAGGATACCCAAAGGAGACTGTTGGGTACACCTTCTATCATATATCCAAAGGCAAGACATTCGTTTGTAAGAATGGATCCTTTCTAGAGAAGGAGTTTCTCTCGAAAGAAGTGAGTGGGAGGAAAGTAGAACTTGATGAAGTAATTGGACTTTCTCAAAGCGCATACCTTGATAAAGTTTTGAAGAAGTTCAAAATGGATCAAGCAAAGAAAGGGTTCTTGCCTGTGTTACAAGGTGTGAAGTTGAGTCAGACTCAATGCCAGACCACCGCATAAGATAGAGAGAAAATGAAAGGTGTTCCCTATGCTTCATCCATAGGCTCTATCATGTATGCAATGCTGTGTACCAGACCTGATGTGTGCCTTGCTATAAGTTTAGCTGGGAGGTACCAAAGTAATCCAGGAGTGGATCACTAGACAACGGTCAAGAACATCCTGGAATACCTGAAAAGGACTAAGGATATGTTTCTCATTTATGGAGGTGACAAAGAGCTCGTCGTAAATGGTTACATCGATGCAAGCTTTGACACTGATTCGGATGACTCTAAGTCACAAACCGGATACGTGTTTTTATTCAACAGTGGAGCTGTCAGTTGGTGCAGTTCTAAGCAAAGCGTCGTGGCGGGATCTACGTGTGAAGCGGAGTACATAGCTGCTTCGGAAGCAGCAAATGAAGGAGTCTGGACGAAGGAGTTCATATCCGATCTAGGTGTCATACCTAGTGCATCGGGTCCAATGAAAATCTTTTGTGACAATACCGGTGCAATTGCCTTGGCAAAGGAATCAAGATTTCACAAAAGAACCAAGCACATCAAAAGACACTTCAATTCCATCCGCGATCAAGTCAAGGAGGGAGACTGTAACACCCCTAGTGTCATGCTATAGTAATCCCCTGTTAATGGTGCCATGTCATCATGTTACTGTTGCTAATCTTCACTTGATCCAAATCACAATTCAAATTCAAATCCAATCTAAAGTCAAAAATTCACATTTTCCAAACCTGAAAACTAAAATGTTCAAAGTGTGGCAAATGATCCCTAGGTATTTTTCATGTTAGAACCAACCTATTTTAGATTCCGAAAGTGCTCCTGGAAATTGTTTAGTGGTCCAACAACTTCTAAAATTGGCCTTTTGAAATTTCTAAAAATGATTAGACAACTCCTCTTGACCCCCAAATTTTTCATTCCATCTCAAGGTATTGTGTTAGATTTATGTGCCAAATTTTGTTCAAAACAAAACTTATTTGGTACGAAAAGAAAATGCAAAACCGAGGCTAAAAATGTTAAACAGAAAAGTTACAAATAAAAAGAAAAAAAGAAACACCTCCCCCCACGCTGGGCCTAATGGCCCAGCTGACCGCCGCACCGGCCGGCCCACCAGGCCCAGCCGGGCCTCCTTATCCACCCCACCCCACTCCCGAACCCTAACTGCTACACCCACGTCCCCACTCCCCCCACTCCTCGCTCTCTCTCCCCGATCCAGATCGGGATCGGGGGTGCTCGGCCTCGTGCCTCGCCGGCTCATCGGAGCCGCCCCGTCGCCCCTCCTGCCGCCTCACCCCGTCCTCGACCTCCTCCTTCCCGTTATGGATCTAGGCTCCCACGGCGCCCCGACGCCGTCGCCGGACACCATCACCTCCGTCCACCCCCGTCGCCGGACCTCATCGCCCTGCCGCACATCGTCCCCGTCCTCCTCCCCACGCCCACTGCCTCGTTCCCTACGCTCCCAGTGAGCCCCGCCTCTCTTCCTCTCTGCGCCTCGCGCCCGACCGCCTGCCGCCTCCCGCTGCTCACTCGCCGCGCTCGCTTGCGCTGCTCTACGCGGTCACACGCGCTCACCGATGCCCCTTTGCTGCTGTTGCACCGCTCGCCGCAGCCGCCCGCAACTCGCCCGCCCCTGCTTTCCCCGCTCGACTCCGCCCCGCCTGCCCCCGCACTGCTTCCATCCCCCCTTCAGCACGCGCGCACACCCGCGCGAGGCGGCCGCTCGCGTTGCGTCTGGGCTCCGTCCCCGCTCGCTGCACCGTCCGCTGCAGCCGGCCCACGCCCGGAGACTCCCCTCTGCTCGCCTGCGCCCTCCCCTGCCTCCCGCATGCATTCCCCGCCTGCCGCCGCCCCCAACACCCGCGCGTCGTTACCCTGCGCCCGCCTCCGCCTACTGCTGCCGGCCGGCGAGCCTCACTGAGGCCATGGCCTCACCCTGCCGTGCCGGGCTTCGGCCCCGACGGGCGCCCACGCTCGCCCCGGCTCGCCCGCGCCCGCTAACCACCGTGCCCGCGCGCCCATGAGCCCGTGAGGCCCTTGTGAGCCTATGACAATGGGGCCCCGCCCCAGAACGTTTTCTTTAAAAAATATATTTAAATAAATAAATAAATAATAATTTAAATAATTAATTAATTAATCAACTAATTAATTAACTTAATTTATTCTGATTAAATTAACTAATTATGCTTAATTAACCTAATGACTAATTAATCTAATTAACTATTGTTAGTTAACTAAACAATCTATGACCAGTGGGACCCACCTGTTAGGTTGACCAGGTCAACTACTGACGTCTTGCTGACGCCAGCAAACACTATTCTGGATAATGTTGAATTAAATTAATTAAATAAATCCTAAAAATGATTTAAATCTTTTAAAATTAATATAAAATAAATCGTGGCTCGGATGGAAAAACTTTGTACATGAAAGTTGCTCAGAACGACGAGACGAACCCGGATACGCAACCCGTTCGTCCGCCACACGTCCCTAGCATAGCAAACCTGCAACCGTGCCCCTTCGTTTCATTTGTCCAAAAATGCCTAACTCCGGGAAAACTTTCCCGGATGTTTCCCCCCTTCGCTAGTATCGCCTAGTATTGCGTTAGGTCACCCATGGCACCGCGTTTTGCCTTGTTATATTTTGTGATGCTTGTTTGCCCCGTATTTACTGTTTCTCCCCCCCTCTTCTCCTCCGGTAGACCCCAAGACCGATGTTGCCCCTGTGATCGACTACGTCACCGACGACCCCTCCTTGCCAGAGCAACCAGGCAAGCAAACCCCCCTTGAGCATTCCGATATCGCCCATTTCTTTCTCTCTCATGCTTGCATTAAACTGCTACTGCTTTATGTATGATCCTACTCTGATGCATAGCCTGTTTTTGTTACCTGCTTTCATACCTTATCTGCTTACCCTAAACTGCTTAGTATATGTTGGTTAGAGATCCATCAGTGACCCCACCTTGTCCCAGTTGCCTCGCTTTATGTTCGATGACTCGGTCAACGTGATCGACGTCCAGGCCCCAACACCGCACATCACCCCCTAGTTGTACGACTCTGCAGAGTTACCATCCAGTGCCGAGGGTGGAACCTCTTACATCACTCCTGATGAGATCTCTATAGTGTAACTATACGGTCGAGGTCATCGAGGGTGATTTCCTCCTTAACCACTTCTGTTACGGCTCTGTCGTGCCACCCCTCAAGCGTGAACCTCGAGGGTGGATCATCTTACGTTCACCTTGATGATAACATCGAGTGGAATTCACCGGGGGTGATTCCTCGAGTTTTCCCCTTGGTGTTAGACACCCAGTTACTATGATTACTATGAATTTACACTGAGCCATGTTACTAAAGATGGGTCGACCCTGAGGGGTACCCGCGCGAGCTTAATAGCGACTGATGTGGAGTCGGGTTGACCTGGAAGGTGCCCGTGAGATACTTACAAGGCATGGCCGGGCATTCTTAGCCCTTGCCGCAAGTACTCAAGACGGGGCGACGGGGTCACATCTTTCGTGAGTCTCTGCTTGTTACCGCATGCTCCTAATCCACTATGATTTGGATATTTGATCCGAGGGGCCTCTGGCCTGATAGCACTAACCATCACGTGGGCATAGTATGGGCGTTCTGCGTCATATACATCAGCCGAAGCTTAGTAGACGTCAGCGACTGAGCGGCGTGCGCCGGGTTGGACTGCGTAAGCACCTGCCTTTTTGAAGGAGGTATCTAGGTTTGATCACCGGCCACCCACGCAACATGCAGGAGTTCTCGGGGAGATGGCCCATGACCCCTGGGGGCATAGGTCTAGTCCGGTGTGTTGACCTCTCTATTAAGCCTAGGTCGGGTTGCGGCGTATTGTTTGGCCGAGGCCGGGCATGACCCAGGAAAGTGTGTCCGGCCAGAGTTAATCGAGCGTGATGGGTAAGTTGGTGCACCCCTGCAGGGAAGAAAACATCTATCGATAGCCTGTCATACGGTAACGGGCACTTGGAGTTGTATCCCGATCGATACAACTAGAACTGGATACTTGAGATGAGAAATGGATATGAGGCTTGGTTATGATGAATGGATAGTATGGCTCTGGGATTGCTTTCTCGCAGGGAGTCGAGAAAGGATCTCTGGCCGAGGTTGATAACACTACTGCTACTTTACTTTATGCTACTCTACTCCCTCCTATTGCTGCAAGATGGTGGTTTCCAGAAGATGCTAGTCATCGATAGGACTAAGCCTTTCCTCTATTCTGGCATTCTGCAGTTTAGTCCACAGATACAACCCATTTCCTTTGATACAGATGCATACTTAGTTTAGATCTGATGTAAGTCTTGCGAGTACTTTGGATGAGTACTCACGGTTGCTTTGCTACCTCTTTTCCCCCATACCCGATTGTTGCGACCAGATGACAGATCCCAGGAGCCAGACGACACCACTGATGATTACTACTACCCCGAGGGTGCCTACTACTACGTGACGACCACTGACGACCTGGAGTAGTTAGGAGGCTCCCAGGCAGGAGGCCTTGCCTTTTCGATCGTTGATGCTTTTGTGCTAGCCTTCTTAAGGAAAACTTGTTTAACTCATGTCTGTACTCAGATATTGTTGCTTCCGCTGACTCTTATGTATTTGAGCTTATGTATTCGAGCCCTCGAGGCCCCTGGCTTGTAATATAAAGCTTGTATTATTTTAATTTGTGTCTAGAGTTGTGTTGTGATATCTTCCCGTGATTCCTTGATCTTGATCATACACATTTGCGTGTATGATTAGTGTACGGTCAAATCGGGGGCGTCACAGAGAGATGGAGATTTGCAAGATAAATACAGATCTGAATGTTGCAGACCCGTTGACTAAGCCTCTCTCACGAGCAAAACATGACCAACACCAAGACTCCATGGGTGTTAGAATCATTACTGTGTAATCTAGATTATTGACTCTAGTGCAAGTGGGAGACTGAAGGAAATATGCCCTAGAGGCAATAATAAAGTTGTTATTTATATTTCCTTATATCATGATAAATGTTTATTATTCATGCTAGAATTGTATTAACCAGAAACTTAGTACATGTGTGAATACATAGACAAACAGAGTGTCACTAGTTTGCCTCTACTTGACTAGCTCGTTGAATCAATGATGGTTATGTTTCCTAACCATAGACATGAGTTGTCATTTGATTAACGGGATCACATCATTAGAGAATGATGTGATTGACTTGACCCATCCGTTAGCTTAGCACGATGATCATTTAGTTTGTTGCTATTGCTTTCTTCATGACTTATACATGTTCCTATGACTATGAGATTACGCAACTCCCGAGTATCGGAGGAACACTTTGTGTGCTACCAAACGTCACAACGTAACTGGGTGATTATAAAGGTGCTCTACAGGTGTCTCCGATGGTGCTTGTTGAGTTGGCATAGATCGAGATTAGGATTTGTCACTCCGATTGTCGGAGAGGTATCCTGGGCCCTCTCGGTAATGCACAACACTATAAGCCTTGCAAGCATTGTGACTAATGCGTTAGTTGCGGGATGATGCATTACAGAATGAGTAAAGAGACTTGCCGGCAACGAGATTGAACTAGGTATGAGGATACCGACGATCGAATCTCGGGCAAGTAACATACCGATGACAAAGGGAACAACGTATGTTGTTATGTGGTTTGACCGATAAAGATCTTCATAGAATATGTAGGAGCCAATATGAGCATCCAGGTTCAACTATTGGTTATTGACCGGAGACGAGTCTCGGTCATGTCTACATAGTTCTCGAACCCGTAGGGTTCGCACGCTTAACGTTCGGTGACGATCGGTATTATGAGTTTATGTGTTTTGATGTACTGAACGTAGTTCGGAGTCCCGGATATGATC
>NW_024114101.1:0-9022 GCF_003073215.2 Triticum urartu
GCTAGGCGTTGGCTCTAACGGAACCCGAGTGAGGCGTTGGGCTCTAACTGAACCCGAGCGATTGCACTGCAGGCTACGCATTACTGAACCTGAGCGATCGATCGATGGCTGTTAACTGAACCCGATCAAGCGATTCCTTGTCTACTGCTGCTAACTGAAGCCGATCGATGGGATGAATAGTGAGCGTTGCAGGGGGGGTTGGATGAACAGTGAGCGGTGGCGTTGCCTCTGGATGAACAGGACCCCGTAGTGTGGTGGAGGGCTGGATGAACAGTAGACGGTGGAGGGGTGCCCGTGGAGGGGTGGATGAACAGGACCCCGTGGTGTGGAGGGTAGGATGAACAATAGATGGTGGAGGGGTGCCCTTGGAGGGGTGCTTGAACAGGACCCCGTGGTGTGGAGGGCTGGATGAACAGTAGACGGTGGAGGGGTGGTTGAACAGTAGCCGGTGGAGTAGCGCACGGTGGAGGCTGGATGAACAGGAGCCCGTGGAGGCTGGAGGAGGTCGACGGTGGATGAACAGTAGCTCGTGGAGGCTGGAGGGGGTCGACGGTGGAGATGAACAGTATCCCGTGGAGTCCCGTTTTTTTTGCGGTACGCCACACCCCTCCCAATGAACATGACCCCCGTTTCGACCGTAGCGCTCCAACACAAGTCCGTTTCCTCCGTTTTGCGGTACGCCACACCCCTCCCGATCAACAGGACCCCCGTTTCGACCGTAGGAGGTCCGTTTCCTCCATTTTGCGGTACGCCACACCCCTCCCGATCAACAGGACCCCCGTTTCGACCGTAGGAGGTCCGTTTCCTCCGTTTTGCGGTACGCCACACCCCTCCCGATCAACAGGCCCCCCGTTTCGACCGTAGGAGGTCCGTTTCCTCCGTTTTGCAGTACGCCACACCCCTCCCGATCAACAGGACCCCCGTTTCAACCGTAGGAGGTCCGTTTCCTCCATTGTGCGGTACGCCAGGCCTCGTTTCCGTCGCCTCTTCCGTCCAAGCCCTCCCGATGAACACGACCATGCATTCCGTTCCGACCCAGCCGCGTTGCCTCCCGATGAACACGACGCATTCCGTTGCCTCCCCATGAACACGACGACGATGCTGTTTCTCCGTTCCAACCCAGCCATGTATACGAGCCCTCGCCGTACGTATGCGCGAGTCGGCGTTCGAGACCCCGCCCGTATGTACACATATGTGGCCGTATTTTCTTTCTTGCACCCTGGCCGCTGTACGTACATGTACATGCTACGTGCGCGCCTCTACTACAACACGTGCGCGCCTCTACATCCACCAGTATATATGTACATACACGTTCGCGACCAGAATGACAACGCTACATATGCTTCGAACTGGTGGGTCCCGACTGTCAGGCACTTCCTTGCATGCGAAGGTGTAGCTGGTGGGTCCCAGCAGTCAGGGGGGAAACATTTTTTTCACGAAATACGGTGGACCGTCCGGTGGGTCCCTGCTGTCAGGTGGAGGAATCATTATTTTCCGCGTAATAAGGAGGCACTTCCTTGCTGCCGCCATGGACCCAGCTGTCAGCCTCTCCACGTACAGTCCACGTCTGATGGAAGTCGTTCCTTGACCACGTTGACCATGCCACGCCGAGAGCACCAGGGCGGTGGATGACGGCGAGGCCTAGGAAGGGGACGACGGGGAGCCGGGGAAGACACGACAGTGGAAGCCCGCGTGCACGCGGAGAGGAGTACGAGGGTTCACTGGTTCGACTGCGGTGTGAGGCTGCCGTCGCCGCAGGGCCTGGCTAGCGGTGGGAATAGTAGGGGGCGGTGAGGCCTCCGCGGCAGCACACCCGACCATGGGAGGCAGGAGCATGCGGCACGACCGGTGCTGCTTTGGGCGGCTGGAGCAAGAACACCAGAGGTTGAAGAAGCACTACGGCCGTTGGATGGACATCGTACGGTCAATGGAGCTAGAATCGTTCATATTGACTAAGTTGACAAAGCCCTTCGTCCCCATCAACTTAGTAGGCCCACAAGTCAGCCTCCCACCAAGGTGGGTCCCACCTAGCCCGGGGAGTATTCATTTTTGTGTGCGTAATAAGGAGGCACTTCCGGTGGGTCCGAGCTGACAGCGGGGGGAACATTTTTTTTCGCGAAATACGGTGGCCCATCCGGTGGGTCCCAGCAGTCAGGGGGAAATGATTTTTTTCGCAAAATACTGGTGGCTCATCCGGTGGGTCCCTGCTGTCAGGTGGAGGAATAATTATTTTGCACATAATAAGGAGGCACTTCCTTGCTGCGGCCGTGGACCCAGCTATCATCCTCTCCACGTACAGTCCACGTCCGATGGAAGCCATTCCTTGACCATGTTGACCACGCCGCGCCGAGCGCACCAGGGCGGTGGACGATGGCGAGGCCTAGGAAGGGAACGACACGGAGGCGGGGAAGACTCGACAGTTGTTTCCCACGTGGAGGGGAGTACGACTGTACGAGGGTTTACTGGTTCGTCTACCGTCGTCGGAGAATAACAGCAGGTGTGGGTGAGTAGAGGGATGGCTAGGCCAGCGATGGTAGTACAGTGGGGCGGTGAGGCCTGCGCGGCAGTAGAGCCGGCCGCGGGGAGGAGGGAGCAGGCAGTCCCGCCGGCGCCTGTTTGAGCGGCTGGAGCAGGAAGAGCAGAGATTGAAGAAGCACGACGGCCGTTGGATGGACATCCAATAGTCACTGCTTGTGCGCCAACCTTTTTTTAGGAAAGCCTCAAATTTGTGGAAAACAACATACAGCCCATCTGCCATTATTTCTAATAATTTTCAGCCCATTTGCTATTTCTTAAGATTTTTTTGGAGCCCATATTCTTTTTGTTAGCATTACAGCCCAAATTGTGGCTACGATTAAAAAATTATACAAAATTTTGCATATTTCGGTGCGGTCCGAACTGTTTTTAATCCCGAAATTTCGACTCACATTCAAACTAATTTTAAAAATAAATGTATATCAATATAAAATCCAACAAATTCTCCATGCATAAAAATTAATGTAATTTAAAATCTTGAAATGAAAAAAAGATATTTGAAACTAATTGCCGGTTTGATGTGTTTCAAAAATGTACAACCCATTTCTCATTACTGATGGGCCATTTTCTCGGCCAGCCGAATGAAAGCTCTCCTCGTCTTGAAAGATTTGCAGCCCAACAGGCCTGACAAAGCGACTTACTTGGCAAATCACAAAAAAACTGGGCTGTGGCCATGGACCCAGCTGTCAGCCTCTCCACGTACAATACTCTTCTGATGGAAGTCGTTCCTTGACCACGTTGACCACTCCGCGCGGAGAGCACCACGGCGGTGGACGACGGCGAGGCCTAGGAAGGGGACGACGCGGAGCCGAGAAAGACGCGGCAGTGGAAGCCCGCGCGGAGAGGAGTACGAGGGTTCACTGGTTCGGCTGCGGTGTGAGGCTGCCATCGCCGTAGGGCCTGGCCAGCGGTGGGAATAGTAGGGGGCGGTGAGGCCTCTACGGCAGCACAGCCGGCAACAGGAGGCAGGAGCATGCGGCACGACCGGCGCTGCTTTGGGCGGCTGGAGCAAGAAGACCAGAGGTTGAAGAAGCACTACGGCCATTGGATGGACATCATACGGTAACTGGATCTAGAATCGTTCATCTATATCTATACTTATAATAATCATAGACTCCCTAAAAATTCCCACGTTAATTAGAAATTAGGAGCCGTTAATTTGGTGGGGCCGATTTATTACGGTGGAGATTAACCCACATGACTTCTTTCGCCCTAATTTTTTCATGAGTTTAAAATAGGTTATAATGTGTTTGATTCAGCGTGTTGTAGTACTAATCTAACCGTGCAATACAACATTGATGTTTATCCGGTCGTAATTCTACGTGACTCTAGAGTCCTCGCGTAGCAAAAAATCTTTCCATGCCCACGCTGTAGATAGAAAATAAATATTCTGGTTGGTAGCTTACCCCTTCCTCTTCTCACCAGCTCACTCCTTACCTGACTCCACCGCCGCCGCCTCTCCAGGTTCCAGCCTCCACCGTTGAGACCATATGCTCCGGGATCCGACCATCTGCGATCTAGCCAGAACGCTCAAGCCATCACTCTTTGCTTCCGCCCACTACGGCGTCAACTGTCTCCCACGCTGTCATCTGGACCGCAGATAATGAGAAAGCAACAAATAGGATCCATGGCCGTGAGGGAAAGATCAGGGTCAGCATGAAGATCAAACAAGGCATCAAGGAGACATCTAGCATTTTTATAATTGTTCATGGACATGGTTAGCACAGGTATGTGGTAATCTAAGCCCCACAAACCTCAGAATTTTGACCTCATCCACTTTGAACAACTTCTTCAGGCATGGACATGGTTAGCACAGGTATGTGGTAATCTAAGCCCCTATGCATCTTATTTATAATTGTTCAAATGATTCGCTAACCAGTCTATTTCCTCCCCATGTCTTGGTGTGAGCCCATGGAGTCTTGGTGTTTGACGAATTGTTAAGTTTCTGAATTTTAAACTGAAGTGAAAGGGTCTATTGAGCTTTCTTTAGAACAATTATCAAGTTTGTGGTTCAATCAACTTGCAATAAAATCACGGTATCCAGGGAGATATATTCATATACGTATCAATCACAGTGTGTTTTAGGTGTGTTGTTTCTACTACCTTGGTACAAGTAGCTATGCCTACGCTCCTAAAACATGTGTTCTTAGAGAAACTGAGAAAGGGAATTATCTCATACACAGAAATCATGTGTTTTAAGAAAAATTGAGAAAGGAAATTATCTCATAGACAGATTAAAGGCACTCTTTTATAAGAGATAACATTCAGGTTAGCCATATATTTGTCTTGAAGTCCCTTACGTATTGCTAATTGCAGTTCTTCCGTCATTGTACTATTCTAAAAAAGGTTACTGTGTGTGCCTGATAGTTCGTTTTTAACATGGCTATATTTTCCAGATTTGATTCCATGATAACTAGCTATGTTGCTTTGTGATCTTCCCTAATGTGACCCATACAAACTATGCCCACGTATTTTGCTATATGTGTCACTTATGGCTTAATACTTTAGCTACAGTTACTTACTAGCATCCTATTTATCTTTTTACAGGAAAAGTAGAGAAAGGCATTACAGCGAGGAGGATAGAATATGCACAGGGGCCGGTCGACGCCGTATGATGTGTAGCATCACATGACGTACATCAGGCAGCTAATAATGCACGATCGCGTACATCCAGCAGCTAATGATGAACGATTGGTCCACAACACTCCTGGTATCATTTTTTCTTTTTAGTTGTTAATTTTGTTATTAGTCACGTCTTGATAGTCATGTGTCCGTTAATATTTTGGCCTAAAAAGGGGACAAATTTTAACTTTGCTGCTGCTTATCTGAGCAATATAAGTTTCTAACTTTCTAAAAAATCAACACCTAATAGACTATATCTTTTCTTGGTTGATCTGGTAGTTAAATTTTAAAATGGTAGCACACAATATTTAAGCTAGCTGAAGGGAATGGTTGAGTTGTACGACTTTCCATTTGTGTTGTTCTTTTGTTATTTGGCGAAACTGAACCACTTCCAGGCCAAGAAGCTAAGGTCGCAAAATCTTGCCGACATTGTTGTCATTGTCATCGCTCCAATTGCTAGCACAGATAATCGGTGCTCTCCTTGCCTTACCCCTGAAGACGATGTTCTACTGCCTCCTTACCTGATTGGATATTTTTTTACTATGCAATTAATATTAAGTAGACTCAATGAAACATTTATTTTTCTGATCACTGGTTATTCTGTTAGCAATTATATCAACAATTTTTCATGGACCTGGGTGTACTAGATAATGCAATCAGCATAGCCTCTACATCAGGTAAATACGTTTTCTTTTTGCTGGTCCTTCTGCCCCCTTGGTTGTTTAATGCCTGTGCTCATGTTCATGGTCATTCGCTCACATATATAAAGATTGTGATTAATTCTTTGTGTCAGGGCTATTATTTTCTTACTGCTGGATAACCTTTGTTGCTAATACATTGTTCCTTCTTTCGGTTTATAATCTCTACTACCTAATCGATGTGTTCTCAGGTTCTGTTCCAATTTTCTTGCTAGGCACTCGAATAAGTTCCCGTGGTTGTAAATTCTACCCTTGAATTGCATGCTATTTTACTGAGTATGCAGAGCAAATAAAACTGTAATTACACAATCATGTGTCAAATTTGTTTGAGGGAGAGAACTATGTGCAAATGGAAGTATCATACGTGACCATCACATATCATAGATGAAAAGAGTATGTGGTATGTATTGCCATCGCTTCACCGATAAAACGTACTGAACTATTCTTACTACTCCAATTGGTTCTTGGTTTCGTAAGGAAACAAGAAGCCATGGGAATGATTCCATTGTTTGTGGCTTGAGCATTGAGGGGCTACTATTGGCATTATCATATTTATTCTGCTAGATCAAATGGTGCCGAATCCACATCAGAACAACTCGAAGTTCAGTATGGTAGGTGATATTTTTTTCATTTCATTTTCTTACGGAGTCATATAGATATATATGTTTATATGTTGTTTGTAGTATGAATATTCAGATCAGTATCTCAACTCCATTTGCTTATATATTTACAAACAACTGAACTACATCATTTATGGGGACGATTACCCATAAACCAGGAAAGGTTTATATGAAATATTCTATGGATAGTGGCGGTGACCCGTAAAATATGTTTTATTTTATTTTCAAGTTGATTGCAGAGCGAATTTTCCTTACTTATTATTCTGTGGAAGCTCTCTCCTTTTAGGCAAACGCTGTTCATGAGGTATATATATTCAGAGGAAGCACATAAGGATACATATATACATATAGTTGCCCCTATTCTATCTAAAGACTTTGAATCTGGCAGTGTTTATATGAAGATCACAATATAAATTAACCACTATATGTTATACATGATGATTAATTAAGTTAGTTAGCGATATTCAGTGGGCTTGATTGGTATATGGAATTTCCTCAGTCTCTTATTTATATGAGTAGAACTAATTGGTCTGGAGTTAGGTGTAGCTATATCATAGACTCTGATATGCAATTTGTATTCAATCGAGTGGCCTAAACATCTCCATCAAAAATAGTTATTCAGAAAAATGATGAATTAAAATTTATAAATAATAAGCAATATGAATTGTAAGTGAAGTCTTTAAGTACTGTAGAAATTTGTACCATAACATAAACAAAACATAGTCCTAGCTGGGCTTCTTTTATATGAGAAAATTACTATTGATCCAAATGCTAAGGCATATAACTATACGTGTTTTCCTTTCAATAGCTAGGATAATAGTTTTCAATATATATGGCTTACTAAAATGCTATTGCCGATGCATATATTTATAGCTCTATGAATCCAAAGTAAAATATTTATTTTCCACTCTTTGTTGAAATAGATAGTATGATATACACAGTGTTATAGATATATTATAGCAAATCAGTTCAATTAATCAAATGTTGTATATTGCTGAATTTGCACATATATTTTTGCAATATAGTATATACATATAAATATTAAAATTTGCATGTGTGAACAAGTGAAATTCATGAATGAAAATACCAAACAAAACAAAAAGCAGCACAGAATATACACTAGCCCGTGCGAATGCACGGGTTGACGACTAGTATTGACTAAGTTGACAAAGCCCTTCGTCCCCGTCAACTTTGTTGGCCCACAAGTCATCCTCCCACTATGGTGGGTCCCAGCTAGCAGGGGGTATTCATTTTTTTGTGCGTAATAAGGAGGCACTTCCTTGCGTGCGAAGATATAGCTGGTGGGTCCGACATGTCAGCGGGGGGGGGGGGACGTTTTTTTCGCGAAATACAGAGGCCCTTCCGGTGGGTCCCAGCTGTCAGGTCCTCGCAAAAAAGGGAAAGAAAATCAAAGACTTGGGAAGGCGTACAGAACAAGCTAGTGTACCAGTAAAGAGACGTTGCCGAGTTTTAGAAAAAAGAAAGACGTGCTCCTGTAGCTGGTTTGAATCCAAACCTAGACTATGACTATATATATGGTGCTATGCTACTCTGCAAGTAATGAAACTGACATATCCAAAATTCGCTTCTCCTCTTCTCTACTTACTCTGCCTAGCATCAGAAGCTCTGGCCGCAGCAACCATGTCTGCTGGCTGCTCGTCCACCTGCTCTTCAGCAGGCAACAACCAGATATGCGCCAAGTCGCAACCCGTACCATCGCCTGTGGGTCTCATCACACCCTCGCCGGCACGCGCACCGCAGCCGATTGCTCATCGCAACTCGCTGCCGTTGGTGTGGTGCCACTGCTGCAAATCACGCAGAGTCATCCGTCGCGTCTCAACCACAATCCGCAACCCTGGCCGATTCTTCTACAAATGCCCGAATCATGGGGTAATAATATGTTTAAGTGTTGTTCTGCTGCTTTCAGTTGCTGATTTTTTTAATAGTTTGGTTGATGATCTACCAATTTGATTCGTGCAGAAAAGGGAAGATTCGTGTGATTTGTATTTCTGGGAAGTTGCTGATGTGGGGGAATGCAACTACGCTGATTATTTGGTTAGCCGAGGAATCCCAATACCAGCAGGTTGGGGTGTTGGACAAGTAACTGAAGGAACGGCAGAAGAGGAAGATGCAGAGCAGAAGGTTAAAGATGCAGTTCCTCTAATCATGGCCAAGCAAGAGCTGCTGAACGGCCTTGACAGCAATGAGGAGATGAAAGAGCTTGTGAAGATAATGGGCAAAATCGATGTGCTCTGTAGGATGATTGTCTCTTTATTTGCAGTGTATGTAGCACTCGTGATGTATTCAGTGGCTACGACATGAGCACTTTGCTGAAACTAGTAATGAATGAAACCTGTGTAGCAGGCTGGGCGTAGTGTTTTGAACATCTAATGATTTCTATTAACGGAAATCAGGGGGTATCCCCTTTTGCTCATATAAATAAATAAATAGCAGAGGCCCTGTCGGGTCAGCTTTGTTCTCATTCGAAGACGTCGAGCAAATTGCAGTCCAACAGCAAACTGTGTCATCAAATTCAAGTTTCACAGC